>NW_024069557.1:0-37969 GCF_009389715.1 Phoenix dactylifera
TATGATAAGATCACATCAAATTTGATACCATCTTTTAAAGTTCTTTTACTTTACATCAATATCATTAAGATCAAGCATGAAATATTTGGCTTTAAAAATGAGACATACGAGCCAGAAGAGATCTCTAAATATAGATCCAAAGATAGTTTTCAAATCAAGTGTAGATGGAATCTATAAGATAAAGATCGAACTTATATACTCGAAAAACATAAGATCATGTTGAATCATTAATTCTTAATGACTTCAAAGTTCTTTTATGATATAAAATATTTGGGCACAGATACCAAAACATGAATTTATGCAATATATGATACATAAAATTCAAAACTTTGAGAGTTCTTTTAGAGCTCTTTTAAAGACTTTCTTTTACTCCTTTAAGATTATAGCATCAAAATCAATTAGAATGAATTGGCTCAGGATTGAAACACTAAGGTGCATGCCAATAAGACTCATTAGTAGATTCCAAAATAAATTTCCGATAATAAGACAAATGGAATCCTTTTTAATTAGTTTTCAAAACAAATGATTTACCAATTAAGTGCAAATAAAAATCCAACTTCCAAAAGATATTCAATAAACCACAAAGTCTAATACCAAAATATGCTTAAATTGATATCAATTTGAAATCAATTAGACATTAAAAGCATACTAAAAGTCCTTTGCCAAATTTACATAGTATAATCTTTAATGATTTAGCTTTTAAGAAAATTCATTTCTCTTTCATTGAAATTAGCCTCTTGAGATTTATTCATGCTTTGAAGGTTAAAGCAGTTAAGTTCAAAAATTTACAAGAATGATAATGAATAAAACATAAAACATTCAAGGTATGCATCAAATGTAAGTGACTTTTGAATAAGATACAGACTATATTTAGATTGAATATCTAAAGCTCCTCCTCAAAATATGCATTTTTTTTAATCATTCTTTTTCTTTTGTTGAATTTCAGACTTTAACAATAAGCTGAAATTCTATGATATCAAAAATGTAGAGTGATCTAGAGTTTTTCAAAATTTACAGCAATCACCCTTTTTAATCTTTCAAGAACAAGTTATGCTTCCTCTTAATTTTTGAGAGTATGCACTGAAATATTAATTAGAAAATAATTCTTTTGAAGCTCAAATTTTTTTTTTGAATCAATTACATTTTCTTTCCTATAAGAATTATTGGAGTGAGTTGAAATATTTTAAGCTTTAGGATCATTAACTCTTCTTAAGAATAGGTTTTCTTTTTAATGATAAAAGTATTTAATTATGCAGGAGTGTATATTCAAAATATTAATTTCTTAGTCATAGTTTTTCAGCAATGTATATATGAAGCACGATAAATCTTTTTAATATCAAAAGATCATTGAAAAACACATCATTTAGACCAATTTCAGTACACTTATAAGATAAAAAATGATATGTTTCAGATGCGTATCGGAGCAAACAATCAAGGTATCAAAATTAATTCTATTTTTCTTAAGCTATAGTTTTTATCTAAGAATCATAGTAAATTATTCTCCAGCATGATGCAATCTTTGAAGCATATAATGAAAATTACAAAAATGCAAAGATATAAGCATTTTATATGGAGTTTAAACTTTTATACTAGGTCATATTCTGAATTTTATAAGAATTTTCAAGGAGGCTTTCAAAATTTATAATTTGAGATATGTATCTTTTACATTGTAGCTCATCTTAAGTCATTAAGATTGAAAATACATATTTCAAGCACATCAGAGCACATTCAGAATCTTTATTTTTAATATTAAGTTTTGGTACAAATTGAAGGATATTTAACATGTATCAGAACATTATGTACCAATGTTAGGCAAGATGAAAGATAAATCAGAATTAATTCATTCTGCCTAATTTGCAAATTCAGATTTTTTTTTTTTAATTTTTCAGAAGATATTTACTAAAACAAAATGATGTTGTTGTTGGTAAAAACATGTTTCAATTAAATTATCTAGGCATAGAGCATTACAAATTATATTGAATAAGATCCTCAATTTATCTGAATATTGAAAACTCACAATTCAAAACATCATGCCACATGCGAAACATAGTATGTATACCATTAAAGTATTAAGAACAAGTATGTCAAGGATCAAAATCAACTCTTTTCAAATAAAATTCCTCCTATTTAAATACAATTTAGCACTGATTTTATCCTTAAGGTGTGTTTTCAAGTGATTGAAACTTCATTTGGTTTTTCACAACCTTCTTATATATTTTCACTTATTTGTCATTCATTCCCTATTTTTTTAATTTCTTTCTTTAACCACTCAATGAACATTTTGATTATCTTTATTTGTTTTTCGATTTTACTTTTCTATGCTCTATATTCTATTTGCTCCCTATTCGGTGAAGTTGGAAGGGGCACGAGATACTACCACTAGCCTCCCTCTTGTGCCATCCCTAATATGCCCTACACCGAATAGTTGGATCAAATAGTGCCGAGTACTATCACTAGCCTCCCCATTGACACCATCCCTATGATGAGCAATATAGAAATGTTAAACCGTTCCCTTTAAAAATATTCGCTCCAAACTCTTCTTGTTTAAATATAATTAATTACGGATTTTATTCCTTCCAAAAGAATGCTCATACAAGTCTCACAAATGTGCCGAATATATTATGCTTGTTTTGTTTTTCCTTAAGATTAGAGTATTTGCTTTTACTTTCCTTGAATAATGTTCATTTTCTTTTCTTTATCTCTCTCGCTTTTTATTAGTCTCAAGTAATTTACATGAAAGAGCAGAATAAAGAAATAATCTAATGTATTATATAGATGTATATCATGCAAACAATATTTTAATTATGCTCAAGAATTCATAGTTTATCACAAGTTATTTTAAATCAAAATTTAAAGCATAAACTTGTGTATTTCATGGTTATGCATTACATAGGCAAAGGTATATTTCAATTTAGGCAAACCATAAAATAATTTCCAAAAGCATAAGTTAGTCAATACATCTGTAGGCATGATATCAAGAAATTAGTAATTAAAGACTTTAATCATACCACAATCAGATTTAAGTTATTAACTTTGCTCAGTTAATTTACAAGAGAGGTATCTGAAGTTACCCATTCATTCTGCATTCTTCAAGTCAAATACCTACTAGATTTCTTATGTGTAAAGTTTTTGGCTGAAGAAGATCCTCTTTCTTGTTTGCATGTGAATGTTTATTGTACCTTATGTGGAGGTGTCCTTCAAGTTGAAATCTCTCATTTCTTGCTCATAGATCCTGCAATATTAGCAAAATCTTTTTCTTTCTTGAAGGAAAGTCATTAGTTTCTTCAAGATACAAAACATTCATACAATATTTTTTTTTTTTAACTAGATGACTCAAAATAAAACATGACAATAATTGAATATTGAGTCATTCTACTCAAGAGATTGTCTAAATATAAGTAAGCACAAGTCACTTGAACTAAAGAGATAGTTTCATTAAGTAAGATGGTTCAAGGACAAGCATGTGAGGCAATAGGAAGATTCATCAAGGTCAAATCAATTTCTTGTTTTCAAAATTAATTTAGCTTAGATTTTATTTTCTTAAGATAATTATCAATAAGATAAACAAGTTAGGTTTTAATCAAATTATCTTAAACAATTGTTTCTATCAGAATTCTGATTATGTTTCAACTTTCAACACAAGTAATCATGTTTCAGAGAGATAAGCAATCTTCTTTTAGAGCAAATAAGATTTTATTTTTGACTTATGAGAGATAGTTCAAAGGAATTAATATTCATGCTTTAAAAGATTTTTATGCTCAGATTAAACATGATAGGTTAAAAATAATCAGCAGAGTTCGAGATAATTTTAGAGAAAGATATTAATCATGGATACAATGATTATGCTCAATGAAATATTTTAGTGATCAGATTTATTGATTTTGAATTTTAGAATAGTCTTGAGCATTACTTGTAAGAGGGAAGACAATTTGTTATTATAAAAACTTTTAAGTAAGTTTCTTATTATGATCATAACACATTAATCATTTATGATTGAACCAATTTGAGACGATTATGGTTTAACCTATGATGCATATATGGGACTCATAAAGCAAATCATAATACATTTCAGATGATTATAAGGAATGAATGGTATAATAATAACATGATGAATTACACTCATACCTTCACAAAGGATAACATAAGATTTCATAAGTATTATGCTCAATAAAGTTTTAGCATGAAATCAGCATCAAACATTTATACTGGAGAAGAAATTTAGATTTTGAAAAACTTAAAGGGGAAGGTTATACATATTCATTCATTGTTTTCTTATTATCATGCAAGCACTAGAAAAATTTTATGCTAAGATTGTTGAGATAAAAATTTAACATACATATACGGCATTTAAAGCTTTGATGCAGAGAGTATCGTAATTTTAATATATGATGTAGAATGTTAAACCTGATACTAGATTTAATGAATAAGTTGAGACTTATTTTAAATTATGTGTCAACGCACCCATTTGTATGAGAGTTCCATTTATTCCATGGGTAACCTGGCACACCTATATCTACACCCTCATATTTTTATTTTAGGTACCCAAACTTGCTTGTGTCCTTGATGGCTAGTGCATATGGTTCCTTTTGGAACCCAAATTTGTTTAATAGTAACAACTTTACCATTTGTTTTAATAGTATTGGAACTATAGGCAAAGTTGTTATACCCAATCTTTTCATGTTTGAAATAAGTTAATCTTATTTGATGATTTGCTTGATGAATTGATAACCCTTTTATTTAGGGGTTTAAGTAAAGAAGTCCAACCAAGTTTTGATTTATCAAAAATAGCATGTTGGCTTTCAAACATCGTTTTTAATCTTTCTGAACTTACAGTGAATTTGTTAATAAAAGATTTTAGTTGGTTAACTTTTTCACTTAAGTTTTGATTTTCTTCAATTAAATTCTGATTTTTTTGAATCAATTCTTCTGAATTTAATCTTAAGTGTTCATTCTCAGAATTTAATTTGTCTTTCATTTCAGCAGTAGAATTTCTTTCTTCTAATATTTTCAGATGTAGCTTTTTATTCTTTAAACTAGGCTTCTTATTCATTAAATTAAGCTTCTTGTATTCTAAGTATAAATCAGAAAATGCATCATGAAGTTCATCAAATATAAAATCAGATTGAGCTTCAGTATGTACTTGATTTTTGAATGAGAAATCACTTTGTATTCGAGTACATACCTCATCTTCATATGCCACAAAGCATAGATTTTCAATTTCAGTTTGCTGCTCTTCTTCTTCGGAGCTAGTTTCAAATTCACTAGAAATGTTAGTGCATTCATATTTAACTTCAAGCATACTCCATATTTCCTTAGCAGTTATGCAAAAAGATATGTTATTAAGTTCACTATCATCCAATGCACAATATAGAATATTCATGGCTTTTGCATTTTGCTGAGCCATTTCCTTATCATGATTAGTATTTATGTGTAGCCCATTGACTATGATACTCCATAAATCGTAATCATGTGCTTGAATGAAAATACGCATGCGTGCTTTCCAATGTGTGTAGTTTATACCATTAAATAGTGGAGGTCTATCAATTAATTGTCCCTCTCCTAGAAAACTATCTATTTGAGTTGTCATGATCTTTGGCTCTTTGATGGTTAGGTCAAAGTCACAAGGCAAAAAAAATTATAGAGCACCTGCTCTGATACCACTTGTTGCCCAAGGTGACAACCCAAGAGGGGGGGTGAATTGGGTTTTTCCAAATTTTTAGTGCTTTAAAAAACTTCCTTAGTTGAGTGCGGTGGATGCTTTCTTAAATTACTTCAATGAATTAAACTATAGCAAAGATGAAAGATAATGCAAGAATAATCACAAGTGAAGCCACAACACAAACACTACGATATATAGTGGTTCGGTGCACCCCAAGGCACCTACGTCCACTCCCGAAGCATCCCCTTGGAAATTTTACTATAATCCCTCGGATTACAGTATGATTGTTTTTCGGGCTCACAATCCAAAATCTTTACAGTTTGGTTTTCCGGGATCATCAATAACCTACGTTGGTTTTGCGGGCTCACCAACAACCTAACATTGGTTTTGCGGGCTCACCAACAACCTATGTTGGTTTTACGGGCTCACCAACAACCTACGTTGGTTTTACGGGCTTACCAACAACCTACACCGTTGGTTTTACGGGCTCACCAACAAACCTTACAATGAATAAGAAATCAAAGGTATAAAGCTCCTAAATAAGCAAGTATAACAAATATACACTAACGAGAAGAAAAGAAAAATGTTATCTCTTTGAAGGCGCTTTTCTTTTCTTCGTTGAGATTGCTTCACTCTTCAATGGATTGGTTGAGCTCTTGAAGGCACTTAAATTCTGCTCAACATATTTCTTTTGGGTTTGAACTTGAAGCAATAAATTGAACTCTCTTGGATTTTCCTTTTCTCTTGAATGCACACTTAGATCCTCACCAAGATTCCTTCCTTTGATGAATAGTGGCTCTTAAATACTTCTACAACCTCCAAAGATGACTTTTTAGCCATTGGAATGGAAAAACTAGCCGTTTATAGCCATTGGAAGCTCAAAAAGTACTTCTGCAGAACTAGCTGTTATGCTGTCAGCCGTGCTGGGGTCGATCCGAGCAAATCTGGGGTCGGCTCAAGTTACTGTTCATGAGGCTGGGGTCGGCTCAAGCTTTTCTGGGGTCGGCTCAAGTTACTGTTCATCAGGATGGGGTCGGCTCAAGCTTTTCTGGGGTCGGCCCTCTCAGGAAATTCAGAGACTTGCTTTCTTGATGTTTCAATCTGGGGTCGACTCAACTTTTTCTGGGGTCGGCTCAACCTGGGGTCGGCTTCAACTTTCTTAGGGTCGGCCCTCTCAGTGAATTCCAGAAGGCTGTTTTTCTGATGTCTGAAGCTGGGGTCGGCCCGAGCTTTTTCTGGAGTCGACCCGAGCTGGGGTCGGCCCGAGCTTTTCTAGGGTCGACCCGAGATCTGTGCCATTTGTGCCAGAATGTGCCAAAGTGTGCCAAATTGTGCCAAGGTCGACTCCATCTCTTATGGGGTCGACTCTAACCCTGTTTTTCTGCATCTTTAGGTTAAATTTGCACATTAAACATATAAAAGAAGCAACAACATTGCAAATCATTTCTTTCTCCTTAGGATACTTGGCACATTAAAGTTTAAGCTTATTAAGCATGTAAATGACAGAGTTAAGCTTCAATCAAAAGAACTTGACTCTAAGGTATATTAAACTCTAAATTAGTTCTTTTCTCAAGTTCTTCCAATATAATTTGTTTTAGATGTGTTCTTGAAAGTTCTTTAAAATATATCAAGCAAAGCGTATCAAGGATGTATCAAATCTTTCTTCCTTACTTACTTATGTATTAGATCAATTGAATTGAAAGCATTAGTACTTCTATTTGACCTCAATGGCTTTGTAAACATCAAAATCATACTAGGATCCTCAAGTTCGAGAGTGGAAAACTCTTTCTCCACTGTTTTTACTGCCTCGGCCGAGGTTTTACGAATTCAGTCTTATAAATCACATAGGATCTCTCCTTATCTACCAAGATCGATAGATTCCATATAGGTGCATACCCTACTCCTACAGTGAACCTATTGCAGCCAATCTACACTGCATGGATCCGTATGTCTAGAGACCATGTATACGTACAGTCAAACTACAATAACTTCACTGTGAGTAACCGAAGCACCACAGGTCAAAGGACCAGTCACACTACTGCAACATCAAGCAAGTCACTGATGAGTGGATAGACATCGAAGTGACTTCTTGTCTTGGTCACGCTCTGTACCCTTGTTCTTTAAGAAGCACCTGCACTATTACTTCAGTGTCATCACACCGTGGACTCGAGTCTCGTCCATCCACAAGGAAAGCAATGTGTGCACTGATCTCATCGGATCGATCACCGTCCTCGTGATGATCCATCGATCTGGAGCATTTAGAAAATAATCACCAATGATACATGGCTCAAATTCTCAACTCTTGAGAATATGCATCATCATCTTATTAATTCCTTGGACGATTCATAGACACATAAACAATATGAATGAAAAAGATGCCTTTTATTTATTCAATAATAAATAGTCAAGTACAAAATTGTGTCCTAGAATTAACAATGTGTCAGCCAGATTGGCTTCTAGGGCATACATCTAACACGTAGATCTCCGGCTTACTCAATAATTAATGCACATGGCCTCCGCGGATCTCCGACTTACTCAACAATTAATGTGCATGGCCTCCACGGATCTCCGGTCTACTCAAAATCTTAAGCCCTCTACGACAGCCAGTTGACTCACTCGACTACGCCCAGTCACCCACTGTAACTCATTGACTCACTCGCGCATTAATTCACACGATCATGCTCAATCATGACGGTAACTCATTTAATTCGCCCCGTCATGTCACAGGTAACCTTGTACCCTCTATAAAAGGGAAACCTCTTCCTCTTAAAGAGGGACAGAGACTTTGAAAACTTTAGGAGATAATCTCTCTTCCTCTTCACAATAGCCCCCTATGACTTAAGCATCGGAGGGCCGGCGCCGGAAGACCCGGCCACCGGCTTCTTGCAGGTCCCCCGGAGGATGCAGCCCGTCGGCGTACCGCCACCCGCCACTCTTGCCAGAGCTCCTCCTTCTCAGCCAGTAGTCGCCCCGGGGTCCAATTTCCAGCAATAATGCCATTTCAAAGTATGCCCTTACGTTGTCTTCTTGAATAATTTTTTTTTTCTTTTTGCTAGAGTGGATGGCTCATACACATATAGTATGGATGCACCTAAAAATATAAAAAAATAAATCTCGAAGTGCTCTAGGTAGCTTTTTTTTCTACCCACAGAGCTTTCCAGCATGATCAGCCATGTACGAAGCCACCGAATCTACAGCTCCGTTAGCCTCACTATAGACATATTTGGCATGAAAAGTAACATTGCCTCTTACTATAGTCCGAATATCCTAAAATACAAGGTGACATATCTCACATCATCAGTGTCTCTTAGACCTAGTCATCATCGTGGCTAAGTTGCCCTCACGAAGAATTGTTCTGTCTTGCAAAAGAGCTTTCCGTGCATTTGTTATTTTTCTATTCGGAGTTCTTGAGTCGTCCATGTGCTAGATGCGCAACAAATTATGTGATGGGAAGTATGGGTGAGTGATCCGACGAAAAGCAAAAAAAAAAAAAAGAAAAAAAAAGAAAAAAAAGAAGAAGACTAAGGAAAAGAAAAAGGGGTTAATTTACTTCTCTCGATAAATGAGACAGGGACCTCCCGAGGGATTGAGGGGCCTTTTATAATGGGATTTGATGCAGGGTAGAATTATTTTTTTATTTTTTTTATTTTTTTTTTGCTTAGATGGGTGCCTTACAGTGTACGAATACGGACACCCCAATAAAATCTGAAAACAAAAGGTCGCGGAGAGCCCTGGGTAGCTCTCCCCCTACGTCTACAGAGTGTCGGCTGAATGACTAGCCGCGTAAGAGGCCACCTAATCTGTGGCCCTATTGGCCCCTTATAAACATGCTTAGCCAGGAAGGCCTCTCCATCCCTACCCATGGCCCAAATGTCTTGGAGTAGGAGATGGTCCCCCCCGATACTCTTGGACCCTTGTGGATTCACCCAATAATAGTAGCCGAGTCACCCTCCATAATAATGAAGCTGGCCTGTAACACTCGCCGCGCATATCAAAGACTCTCCCATGCAGCCCTCAGCTCAGCACTGGGAACCGAGGTCTCCGCTAGCTGACAGCCACCAGCCGCCACCACACGTGTACTCGGATCCCTAATCACAAACCCGACGCCCCCTCTACTCCCTCCGTCCTGTACTGACCTGTCGAAGTTAACCTTGAGGAAGCTCGGGGGTGGGAGCTCCCAGGTGAAAAACACTAAACGAGGCGCTACCTGAGCGGAATGGGAGTCCCAGATATCCCAATCTATCAAAGGCCCACCTGACGAGGTCCCGTGACTAAGCTCCTCTGCTTGTACCCGCGCATGTTCAACCACAAACCTCGACGACATACGGCGTTCGCTAAAGGTCCTAGCATTCCTGGCCAGCCAAATTTGGTAAGCACTGCATGTAGCTCCAATAGCCGCGGGGTGCAGCTGGCGGCTACCAAACCAGCATCAGATAACCTGTAAGAACTGATCCCTCAATTTCCAGACATCCTGTGGCATCCTTGCTAGAGACCAGGTCGTCCTTGCCCATGCACACTATAACAACACATGCTCAGCTGTCTCATCAGCCCCACACGTCAAGCACAGGGAGGAAATCCTCACCCCTCGACCACTAAGTACCAAACTAGTCGGAAGGCGGTCCCAGACCACCTTCCAAAGAAACAAAGCCAGCCACGAGTGGAGGCCAAGCCGCCAGACCCAGGCACAGTCCGGCCCTGCGTCGAGATCCTGCTGCAAGACTCGGGCTACATCCTCCACCCTAACTCTGGTCCTACATGAAGACTGCCAAACCCAAACATCGGGACCCTCGCACCCAGGTACCGGGAGACACTGTACCCGTTCAACGAGGGATTTTCTGAAAACCCGCCGTAGCCTATCACCATCCCACTTCCCACCTCCAGGAGTGAGCAGGTCAAACACTCGCAGTCCATCACCCACCTCTGTACTGACCATAGTCGGCCAGAGACTCAGGGGCAAAGCATCTACCCATGTGTCCTCTGCCACCTCGATGCTTCTCCCATCACCAATCAGTCAACTGGTATTTATCATGGCAATCGGCAGATACTTCCCAATTTCTCGCCACTTAAAGGAGATCGTGCAGCTATGCCAGAGCATCTCCGCAGACCCCACATGACCATACCTAGCTGCCATAACTTGGCTCCAAAGCTCCTGAGGCACCAAGACAAACCATACGGCGTGATGGGCAATGATGGCCTCTCATCTCGCCCGAAGAGACTGCACACTGAGGCCGCCCTTCCGGAGAAGTTAGCACATGCTCTCCCATGCCACCAAATGCACCCCACGGCTCCCTCCCAAAGAACCCCAGAGGAAGCTCCAGAGGGGCCGTTCAATCCTAGTCAACACTGTCTGCAGTTCCACTATATTGGCCATGAGATATATAGGCATTGAGCTCGGCACTGATCTAACCAGGGCCAGTCTACCCATTATAGAGAGGGATGTAGCCCGCCAACCGTCTAGCATGCTCTGAACCTGCTGCACGAGGCTAGAGCACTCTGAGACTCGCAGCCTCCTGCCCGTAATAGGTACCCCCAGGTAGCTCTAGGCTCCCTCCTTCTCCGACATCTCGAGGATCCTCCTAATCTCCAACCAGACACCGCGCTCCGTACTTGGGCTAAACAAAATGACTGACTTCAAAAGATTCAATCGCTGCCCAGACATTGGACAGTAGTTAGCTAGCACTCTTCTAAGAACCCGTGCTTCCCTCGCCCGAGCCCTTGCCACTAACAGGCAGTCATCAGCGAAAAAGAGATGAGAAATAGGTCTAGCTCCTGGGGCGGGAACATAGGCTACCAAGGCTCGAGTAGCAACTGCCGCTCGTAAAGCCCAGGACAATACATCCAAGAACATAATGATCAGAAATGGGGATAGGGGACACCCGTGCCTCAGTCCTATAGTGGAGCGAAAGAAAGGTGATGGCGTGCCGTTGACCAAGATAGAGAATCTAGGTCCCCGAACACATCCCATCACCCAGTCAATCTAGGTCCTATGGAAACCGTAGCTCTCCATAGCAAGTTTGAGGAAGCTCCACCGGATCCTCTCATATGCCCATTCCATGTCCAACTTGATCGCCATCAAGCTTCGCCTCTTCAATGCCCTCCGAAGATCCCACATCATTTCTTGGGCAATCATGATATTATCCGAAATCTTCCTACCTCCCACAAACGCCCCCTGCTCCTGACAGATGATAGTCGGCAACAAAGGCTTCACCCTAGCCACTAGAATTTTTGCCACAATCTTATACAAAGTTGTGCAAAGGCTAATGGGCCTGAAATGACTCAGCTTAGCCGCGTTCTGATGCTTCAGGATCAAGGTGACATAAGTAGCCTACCATCCCTCCGCCATCTCTGCCCGTCCAAAAAAACACTGAACTGCCTCAATCACTGATCTCCGAATGATGCACCAATATTTTTGAAAGAAGAAGGGAGGGAAGCCATCCGAACCTGGGGCCTTGTCTGCCGCTAGGGATCAAACCGCCTCCTATACCTCCATATCCGAAACTAGTCGAACTAGGGTTTCATTTTCCTCATCGCCTATAATAGTCTCCGGTGTTGGGAGGTGACCAGTGTCAGTAGAATCCCCCACCTCCATCCATCTGGATCTAAAGAAGTCAAGTAACATACCCCAGATAGTGGACTCACCCTCCACCCACTGACCCCTCTCATCTCATAAGGACCCGATTATACCTCTTTGTTTTTTAATGACAGTCGATAGGTGGAAGAAGCTGGTATTCCAATCTCCTTCACTGACCCACTGTATCCTGGACTTTTGTCTCTAGAAGATCTCTTACTATAGTAAGAGTGAATGGTGAGTAGCGAGAAGTCCCCGCAGACCTGCCATATCGGATGCCGGGAGCTTGCCACCCTGATCCGCCCTTGTTGCCCAGAAGACAACCTAAGAGAGGGGGTGAATTGGGTTCTACTTAAAATTGGACTATTTAATTCACTTATGAAAGCTTTCTTGATTTTAAACAGATGCAATTAAACAATTTATAAGAAAGCAGTAAAGAACCAAGAAAAGACAAGCCATAACACAAACACACAGAATTTTATAGTAGTTCGGAGCCAACTCTTGCTCCTACGTCCACTCCCCAAGCTTTTCTTGGGAATTCACTATAATCCTCAGATTACAGCCCGGTTGTTTTACATGCTCACAACCCAACTTGTTATTTTTTCGAGATCAAAACGAACCCAGTCGATTTTTTCTGGCTCACAGACTAAAACCAAATCGTTTGTTTTCCGGGCTCACAAACCACCCAGTCCGATTCACAAGCATGAACTATGCCTTTCCCCTTGATTCAATCTTCTGATTGAATCAAATAACAAGAAGTAGATAAAAAGTGTTTAAGACAGTTACAAGCTTCTTGAGAAGCAAATATAACAATATAAACTAAATAGAAAGGAGAAGAAGCCTTTAAACAGAATTCGCTGATGTAAGACTTGGCTTCTCCTTTACTTGACCCTCTCATGAATGCTCTGGTGGATGAGGATCACTTGAATGAGCTTTGAATGGAAAGAGTACTCTGAATTTGCTGGAATTGCAATAACTCTTTCACTTCGCTTTGAATTCCTCTAACTTTCCTTTGGTAGGTGATTTACTTGAATGCTTTCAATGGAATGTGTTTGCTCTTGTGAAAAACACTTGGGACCACCTATTTTATCACTTCTCCTAGAAAACTAGTCGTTAGATAAGGAAATAGAGTCGTTCTGACATTTCTAGGCATCCTGACAAACTATCCGTTGGGACCCGAGACGTCTCGCCAGTCTTCGAGTCGGCTCGGCAGAGATAGGAGACAACTCGAGTTTGTCTGGAGTCGACTCGAGATCGGGCTCTCCCAAAATGGTTCTCTGTCGATTCTTGTAAGAGTCGGCTCATGAATGTCAGAAGTTTCTATGTAAAACTTTTCAAAATCTTAGTTTTCAAATTCTGTGCTATGATCACTTCTGATTTTTACAGTTTGTAAACCTTTTTCATTTGAAATTCTTTTGTAAAACTTTGCAAATGCAGAAAATAATTCTCTTTTATGAGCCAAGAAAAATATCCATGTAAATCTTGAAAAATCATCCACAATTACAAAATCATAATGTTTACCTCCTAGGCTTGCAGTCCTAGTAGGCCCAAATAAATTCATGTGAAGAATTTCAAAGGCTTAGTGGTGGAAACAATATTTTTAAATTTAAAAGTGGTTCTGGTTTGTTTTTCTAGTTGACATGCATTGCACACTTTGTCCTTTTCAAAATTTAACTTAGGTAAGCCAATAACAAGGTCTTTTCGAATAATTTTTGAAATTAAGTCTATACTAGCATGAGCAAATTTTCGATGCCATAGCCAACTAGTTTTCTGATTTTCATAGCCACTAGACATTGCATATCTTTCATGAATATATGATCTAAATCTACCATGTACACATTTTCATACCTATGTCCAGTAAAAACAATGCCACTGTTATGGGGACTGGAAATTAAGCACATAGAGGATTTAAAAGTTACTCTATAACCTTTATTACAAAACTGACTAATACTTAGTAGATTATATTTTAATCCATCAATTAATAAAATATTTTCAATATAAGAGGATGGAGTTGTTAGAAGTATGCCCTATAAGCCAACGTGGTTGATGCATATTTTTAATCTGGGGCACAAATTTGTAATTTGACTCTTATCAATAAATAAGATTGGGCAACTTATTTTTCATTCATGTTTATATGTGTCCATGAATCGTCCAAGAAATTAATAGATAATGATACATATTCTCAAGAAGTTGAGAATTTGAGGCATGTGTCATTAGGGATTAATTTCTAAATGCTCCTGATCGATGGATCCATCACGAGGGAAGGTGATTGTCCGCTGAGATTAGTGTACAGATCACTTAGTCAGATGGACAAGTCTCGAGTCCACGATGTAGAGACACTGGAGTGATTGTGCAAGTATTTGTTAAAGAACAAGGTACTGAGCGTGACCAAAGATAGTAGTCACATGAATGTCTATCCACTCATCAGTGACTACTTATGCTGCATTTGTATGACTGGTCCTTTGATCTGCGATGCCTCAGCTATTCACTGTAAGGTTGCTGTAGTTTGATGAGCATGTGAACTTAGACCCTAGCCATTCGGATCCTTACAGTGCGGATTGGCTGCAGTAGATTCATTTTGGAATCGGATTGCATCTAGATGGAATCTATCGACCTTGATAGATTAGGAGTGATCTTATGTGATTTATGAGACTAAGTTCGATAAATTTCTGATCAGGTATTTTGGAAAAAGAGTTTTCCATATCTTGAGCTGGAATTCGAATAAATTTAACATATGACGGATGATGGAGTTTGGCGAGATTTTCATAACCTCCGTCACGTCGGGATCTATGATAGAGGGACTGTATCATACGCTAACTGCACCTAAAGGTTCATATATTTCATTCTGCTGGATTGCCACCACATACTGCTAGGTGTCCCTAGTGGATTGTGAGACTCGAAGGCATTCACTTGGTGTTCAGTGAACCCTGAGAGTAGAACTAAAATCATTTCAGTCCACTGAAAGGAGTTTCAGTGATATTGAGATAGAGATATCAATATGTCGCACTTACGGGATCACACATATAGAGGATTTAATTAGTCAGACTATCATAATTGTGATTTAGAATCTCAATTAAAGTCAATTATCAATATTGATTGAATTAACCCATTAAGTGTTAGTGAGTTAATGGAAGAAGAATTAAGTGGAATTGATTGCAATTGGATTGCAATTGGGCTGATTTAATGAGCTAAATTAAATTGGGTTCGATCCAAATTGATTTGGGTTCATGATTGGGTCAATTGGATTAAACCAGGATTTATGCGGATTTTAAAGTCCACATGTCGTCGTAGGATGAATATGACTTAAGTCGTGTTCACACTATGCGGACTTTAAAGTCCACATGGCGTCATTGGATGCATGCTCCCAAATCAATTAATTCTCCTAATTAAATTAGGAGTCCTAATGTGATTAGAAATTAATCAATTGATTAAGTGGACACATGTCATGCATCTATAAGCACAAGGATTGGACACTTGGCATTAATCCAAGGGTGGGTTATAGTCTCATACTCCTAATAAGATTAGGAGAAGCCCTAAACCCAATCTATAAAAGGGTAGCAAGGGAGATGTTATGGATTAATCCTCTCCTCTTCCTCTCCATGCCTCTCTTTCTCTTCTCTTCTCCCTTCCACGACAGCAAGAGGAGTCCATCCTCTTCCTCTCCACGGCAGCAAGGAAGTCCATCTTCTTCCTCCTCCAAAGTGTTGGTGGCATTAGAAGAAAAGGAGGCAAGAGACACCACACGGCGCCAAGGAAGAAGGAGTTCTTCCATCACGCCTCAAGCCCTCTTCTTCCTCCTTCTCCATGGCAGCAAGAGGACCTCTTCTTCCTCTTCTTCAACGGGAGCAAGGCTAGAAAGATCCATAGGCAAAGCTACCTCCTTCTCTTCCTCCATTGCGAGCAAAGTTGAAGAAGAAAGGGTTCTTCTTCAAAGAAGTATGTTGCTGACTTTTCTTCCAATATCATGATAGTCATGAGAGGTCTTTGCAAGGAGCTAGCACTCCGGTAAGACCTTATCTCAGATGATTAGATCCTCGTGTAGATACCTGTAGAGGCCGGAAACGTGTGCGGCTTAACCAGAAACCTAGAAAGATCATCAGGCTGTGGTGTTCTACACCTGCAGAATTTTTGAAGATGAGATCTTCAAATTAATAAGTTTTAATTTTTGTTTCAGTTTTATGAATCTTAATCAACCCTCCTCAGATCCTATTCTTTCTTTCCTAATGAGTTCAAAGATCTTCTGGATTTGGATCCAGAAATTTTTTTAAATTCTACGATCCGCGGCGCGTTCATGCGATGAACGACGTCCCGTTCGAATTCCGCTGCGAACATCGCATCGAACGGGGCGTATCTCAGCAGTGGTATCAGAGTCATGGTTCTAGGGAGCATGATTAGGACTTAGGAATTGATTACCATATTTTTAATCTGATTTTTAAAGAAATTATGCTTGCTGGATTTTCTGCGTGCTGAAATTTCAGATTGCTGAAATTTTCAGCATGCAGATTTTTATTTGTTTTGATCTTGCAAATTATTTTAGAATTGCAATTAAATTACAATATTTGAAATCAAGTAATGCATGATCTGAAATCCAGAGAATAGAATAATAGGTTTAAAGTTTCAGATCTGAAAATATACATGAGATGTATGTGATAATCATAATGTTCATACTTGTTTAAGGTTATGTTTAAAACAATGTATGCATGAAATGTATGTATTAGTTAAACAAAATTTATTTGCATGAGATGTAAATAAAATTCTTAAACAATAGGATATTTACATAAGATGTAAACTGAAACAATTATCTCATTTACATAAGATGTAATCACATAATATATGAAAGAATTTCATAATTACATAGGATGTAAACCTGAACCAATGTGACATTTACATAAGATGTAAATCGAATGACATATGGTATAGGGTAGATGGTTACATTAGATGTAAATTCCAAGAGACCTAAAACCTTCCTAAATCAATCGAGAGTGAACGATATATTGAGCTAGCCATATTTGATTAATTGATCTAATTGGTGTCTAGGAAAGCTCAAAGGTGGTTACTTAATTAGGACCTTACTCTCTGAGTAAGGGGAGCCTCCCACTTGCTTACCTGACCAATTGATCGATTACCTTCTATGAAAAGCTCAAAGTTGGAATCACTAAGATCTGTTACCCAATATTAAGTCGATTGGTCTTCCACCGTAGTAGAGTTGCTAAGATCTTTCCGGCATTGATTAGTCTCGGCAGGATATAGTGGGCTAATTACATCGGGGGATTGGACTTCTCTATTAACATGAGATGTTGTGGGGTAAAGATGGGGTTGGGCTCCAATAACTGTTAGGTGAGGACCCAATCACAGCTTTATTTTCGTGGGACATACGGTGGGTCTGACTTAACCAAGGAACGGATCGGTGAGGTCCTTATAACTTGGAGACCAGGTTAGCTCAATTTACTTACGAAGCATTGTACAAGAGTTGTATACTCATCATCTATGTGTCTCCAATAACTGTTAGGTAAGGTGACATGTAGATTGGTGGGACCGCAGCACCCCACTCGAAATCCTAAGTCGCAGGTTTCCGTATATTTACCAGGAGAGTGTGAGAGATTCGAGAAATAGTGGAAGAATTTGATCCAATTTTATTTTAAAAGTTCCTAAAATAAATTAAAGTCAAATACAAATTTCTAATTAGAATCTTTACTCTCTGCAGATGTCAATGGCTTCCAACTTGATAGCTCGAATCCTAGATAACAATAGGATGACCGGACCAAACTATAAAGATTAGCTCCGCAACTTGAAGATTGTCTTGAGTTGCGAAAAGATAGCTTATGTTCTTGACCATGAACTCCTCGTGTTACCAGCCCGTGCAACCAATGAGCAGTGTAAGACGCATGCAAAATGGTTGGATGACGACAATAACGTTAGGTGCTATATTATGGCATCCATGTCCAACAAATTGCAATACCAGCATGAGAGCATGAAGACTGCTAAGGACATACTTGATCACCTACAAGAGTTGTATGGTGAAAAGAGTCGTGCAATGAGGTTTGAAGTGTCCAAGCAGCTCTTCAAAGCCAAGATGCGCGATGGGCAGTCCGTCCATGAACATAGTTTGACCACGATCAAGGATCTTGAGGAGCTTGAGAAGCTTGGCATAACCATGCACAAGGATTTGCAAACAGATTTGATCCTCAATCGTTGCCATCTTCATATGGGTAGTTTATTGTAAGCAACCATATGAATAAAATTAAATGCACCAAGCTTGAATTGTTGAATATGTTGGTGACAACTGAGGGAGCCTTGAAAGGTTCAAGGGGCACAGTTCTCCCTGCTGAGCTAGCTTCTACTTCTAGGAGGAAGTCTACTGGAAAGAAGAAGAAGCCTGCGAAGAAGTAGAAGACCGAAAAAAAGCCGAAGAAGGAAGTTTCTAAGAAAATGGCCGAACCCAAGGGAAAATGTTTCCATTGCAATGAAGAGGGCCATTGGAAGAGGAACTGTCCTATCTATATGGAAAACATAAAGAGTAAGAAGGATGACACACCCTTCTGAAGGTATATCTAATATGCTCATTATTGAAACTAATCTGACGGTTTCTTATATTTTCAGTTTGGTTATAGACTCTGGTTCTAGTGTTCACTTGTGTACTACCATGCAGGGTCTAAAGAAAAGTAGAAGGCTTACGGATCGTGCGGTAACCCCATGGGTGGCAATGGAGCAAGAGTTGCTGCTATTGCTGTGGGCATATTTTCTTTGCATTTACCGTCAGGATTTAGTTTGATACTTAGAGATTGTTATTTTGTACCTAGTGCTAGCAGAAATCTGATTTCTGTATCTTGTCTAACATAGAAACATTATGAATTCAATTTCAATAAAGACTATGTTTCCATTATTTGCGAAATAAACTGTTTGGACGTGGTTTTATGATTGACGGTCTCTATCACTTACATATGGATGTATCTGTGAACGTATCTGAGCATACAGTGAGTACCATAGGATCTAAAAGATCTAGAGATGAGATAAATCAAAAATATTTGTGGCACATTCCCTAGACTTGGTCATATAGAAAAAGACAGAATTAACAAATTGGAAAAACATGGGCTTTTGAGTTCATTCACTTCTGAGTCATATCCAATTTGTGAATCCTGCCTTCAAGAAAAAATGGTCAAATTACCCTTTATAGGACACGGGGAGAGGTCCACTGAAATATTTGCCCTAGTACATACTGATGTGTGTGGCCCATTCGATGTGCAGGCTAGGGATCAATTTTTCTACTTTATTATTTTTACCGATTATTTCTCACGGTATGGTTATGTCTATCTTATGAGACATAAATCTGAAGCATTTGAAAGTTTCAAAGATTTCAGATTTAAAGTAGAAAAATAGACAAGAAAACTCATTAAGATTCTTCGATCAGATCGAGGAGAAGAATACCTTAGTGGAAAGTTTCGCGATTATCTCAAACAAAATGGTATAGTTTCACAATGGACACCTCCTAGAACACCTCAACTCAACGGAGTATCAGAAAGGAGGAATCGGACCCTATTAGATATAGTCAGATCCATGATGAGCTTCACTAACTTACCCTTATTCTTGTGGGAAGATGCCCTACTTACAGCTATCAACATATTGAATAGAGTTTCCTCTAAGTTGGTTCCTACCACACTGTATGAGATATAGCATGGTAAGAAACCAAGTTTTGGTTATCTCAAGATTTGGGGATGTCCGGCCCAAGTCAAGCGACAACAGGAAGACAAGTTAGAGGCTAGGATAATTGGTGCCCGTTTCATGGGATATCCTAAAGAGTCGTTAGGATACAATTTTTACATCCCAGAAGATCACAAAGTGTTTGTGAGCCGACATGCCATCTTCTTGGAAAGATAGTTTATCCTTGATAGAGGCAGTGGGAGAAAAAATTAAGCTCAAAGAGAAAGTCTCTGAAGAGCAACGAGCAATTGAGCATTGTGAACCTATTCACATTGAGCCAATACATGAAGAACCTCGTCCACTTCGTAGATCAAGCGGGATCTTCCATCCTCCTGAAAGATACTTAGGTATGTTTATAGAGAAAATAGAGGAAGAGTTCCTCATGAGAGAAAGAGATCATAGTGATGATCCCAAGACCTATAACGAAGCGATGTTAGCATCGACTCTGAAAAATGGATGGATGCGATGAAGTCAGAAATAGACTCTATGCATTCCAACCAAGTATGGACCTTAGTAGATCCGCCTGAAGGTATAGTACCTATTGGGTGTAAATGGATCTACAAAAGAAAAATGGGTTCAGATGGCAAGGTAGAGACCTATAAGGCAAGGTTGGTGGCAAAAGGTTATAGTCAGCGCGAAGGTATTGACTATCAGGATACCTTTTCACCGGTAGCCATGCTAAAGTTCATTCGAACATTGCTTGCCATTGCAGCTTATCATGATTATGAGATATGGCAAATGGATGTGAAAACTGCATTTCTTAATGGATATCTTGAGAAAGATATCTATATGGAACAACCTTAGGGTTTCACTTCTAGTGATGGTGATCACAAGATCTGCAAGCTACAAAGATCCATTTATGGATTAAAGCAAGCATCTCGGAGTTGGAATACTCGTTTCAATGATGTAATCAAATCATTTGATTTCATCAAGAACGAAGAGGAACCATGTGTGTACAAAAAGGTCAGTGGGAGGGCTATAGTATTTCTCGTATTGTACATAGATGACATACTCCTAATTGGGAATGATATTCCAATGCTTACATCGATCAAGTTATGGTTGTCTAAGGAGTTTTCCATGAAAGCCCTAGGAGAAGCATCCTATATTTTGGGGATTAAGATCTACAGGGATAGATCAAAAAGGATGCTAGGCCTATCACAGAAACTGTACATAGAGGAAGTGCAGAAGAGGTTCAGCATGGAAAACTCTAAGAGGGGATTGTTACCCCTAAGGCATGGGATAAATCTCTCCAAGAAGACATGCCCCAAAATATTTGAAGAGAGTCAGCGCATGAGTAGGATCCCTTATGCATCGGCAATAGGGAGGCTCATATATGTCATGCTATGTACTCGACCTGATATAGCACATGCTATGAGTGTCACGAGCATATATCAATCGAATTCAGGTGAGGAGCACTGGATAGCTGTAAAAAATATCCTTAAGTACTTGAGAAGGACTAAGGATATATTTTTGGTCTTTGGGGGAGGCACAGGTTAAAGGTAGAAGGATATACTAATTCAGACTTCATGACTGACCCTGGTGATAGAAAGTCTACATCAGGATATGTATTCTTATGCAATGGAGGATCGATAAATTGGAAGACTTTCAAGCAATCGATTATTGCAGATTCTACCATAGAAGCAGAGTACATTGCTGCATCGGATGCTGCGAAGGAAGCATTCTGGTATAAGAAGTTTGTCGAAGAGCTAGGAGTCATGTCATCAGATGCCATAACCCTAGTGTAGAGAGTAGACTCCACTGATAACGTGGCAGACCCATTCACTAAGCAGCTGAGTCAGAAGAAATTAGAAGTCTATCTTGAGAAAATGGGACTGAAATACATATCTATTGGCTTTAGTGCAAGTGGGAGATTGTTAGAAGTATGCCCTAAAAGCCAACGCGATTGACGCATATTTGTAATCTGGGCACAAATTGTAATATGACTCTTATCAATAAATAAGATTGGGCAATTTATTTTTTATTCATGTTTGTATGTGTCCATGAATCGTCCAAGAAATTAATAGATAATGACACATATTCTCAAGAAGTTGAGAATTTGAGGCATGGGTCATTAGGGATTAATTTCTAAATGCACCTGATCGATGGATCCATCACGAGGGATGGTGATTGATCCACTAAGATTAGTGGCATTGATCACTTAGTCAGATGGACGAGTCTCGAGTCCACAGTGTAGAGACACTGGAGTGATTATGCAAGTAACTTGTTAAAGAACAAGGTACTAAGCGTGACCAAAGATAGTAGTCACATGGATGTCTATTCACTCCTCAGGGACTGCTTAATGCTGCATTTGTATGACTGGTCCCTTTGACTTACGATGCTCAGCTATTCACTGTGAGGTTGCTTTAGTTTGAACGAGCATGTGAACTTGGGCCCTAGCCATTCGGATCCTTGTAGTGCGGATTGGCCTGCAGTAGATTCATTTTGGAATTGGGTTTGCATCTAGATGGGATCTTATCGACCTTGATAGATTAGGAGTGATCCTATGTGATTTATGAGACTAAGGTTCGATAAATTCCTAGTCAGGTATTTTGGAAAAGAGTTTTCCATATCTCGAGCTGGAAGTCGAATAAATTTAACATATGACGGACGATGGAATTTGACGAGATTTCCATAACCTCCGTCACATCAGGATTCATGATAGAGGGACTGTATCATACACTAACTGCATCTAGAGGTTCATATATTTCATTCTGCTAGGTTGCCACCACATACTGCTAGGTGTCACTAGTGGATTGTGAGACTCGAAGGCATTCACTTGGTATTCAGTGAACCCTGAGAGTAGAACTAAAATCGTTTCAGTCCACTGAAAGAAGTTTCAATGATATTGAGATAGAGATCTCAATATATCTCACTACCAGACAGAATAAAACCTATGGGGTCACACATATAGAGGATTTAATTAGTCAGACTATCATAATTATGATTTAGAATCTCAATTGAAGTCAATTATCAATATGATTGGTGATTGAATTAACCCACTAAGTGTTAGTGAGTTAATGAAAGAAGAATTAAGTGGAATTGATTGCAATTGAATTGCAATTTATTTGATTTAATGAGCCAAATTAAATTGGGTTCGACCCAAATTGATTTGGGTTCATGATTGGTCAATTGGATTAAACCAAGGTTTATGCGGATTTTAAAGTCCACATGTCGTCGTAGGATGAATATGAGTTAAGTCATGTTCACACTATGCGGACTTTAAAGTCCACATGGCGTCATTGGATGCATGCTCCCAAATCAATTAATTCTCCTAATGAGATTAGGAGTCCTAATGTGATTAAAAATTAGTCAAGTAATTAAGGTGGACATATTTCATGCATCTATGAGCACAAGGATTGGACACTTGGCATTAATCCAAGGGTGGGTTATAGTCCTATACCCCTAATAAGATTAGGAGAAGTCCTAAACCCAATCTATAAAAGGGTAGCAAGGGAGACGTTATAGATTAATCCTCTCCTCTTCCTCTCCATGCCTCCCTTTCTCTTCTCTTCTCCCTTCCCACGATAGCAAGAGGAGTCCATCCTCTTCCTCTCCACGGCAGCAAGGGAGTCCATCTTCTTCTCCTCCAAAGTGTTGGTGGCGTTAGAAGTAAAGGAGGCAAGAGACACCACACAGCGCCAAGGAAGAAGGAGTTCTTCCATCACGCCTCAAGCCCTCTTCTTCTCCTTCTCCACGGCAGCAAGAGGATCTCTTCTTCCTCTTCTTCCACAGGAGCAAGGCTAGAAAGATCCACGTGCAAAGCTACCTCCTTCTCTTCCTCCATTGCGAGCAAGGTTGAAGAAGAAAGGTTCTTCTTCAAAGAGGTATGTTGCTGATTTTTCTTCCAATATCATGATAGTCCATGAGAGGTCTTTGCAAGAAGCTAGCACTCCGGTAAGACCTCGAGGATGATAGTGTTATTTTGATGATTAACAAGCAATTATCTAGAGTATATTATAAGTTAAATTGATACTTCATTTATAAGTTCATTACTCTCAGTAATTTTGTATGAATTGATATAGATACATGTCTTTGTTCATTTGAATGAATCTAACCTGAGATGCAGCAAAGTGTAGATTGAGTCGACCCAAAGGATGATTGGGTCGACCCCGGCACATCAAGAAGTCATTTGGCACACTTCTGCAAAATTGGCACAGATGAACAGTGAGTTGGGTCGACCCAAGGTAAGCATGAGTCGACCCAAACTTCAAGAACCTCAAAACATGAAAGAAATATGTTCTCTGGATTTACTGAGAGGGTCGACCCAAACAGTGGTTGAGTCGACCCAAGCTTGAGTCGACCCAAACCCTGAGAGGGTCGACCCAAAGGCAAGACAGAAAGGCAGACAGAAAATGGTTCTCTGGAATTACTGAGAGGGTCGACCCAAGAAGAAGTTGCGTCGACCCAAGTGAACTTTAAGTCGACCCAAAGAATGGTTGGTCGACCCATGGGAAGGAAGGCTGAAATTCAAGTTTCTGTATTTTCTGAGAGGGTCGACCCAAGAAATGTTTGAGTCGACCCAAGTGAAAGTTGGGTCGACCCAAGGACAGGTTGAGCCGACCCAAACACGGGCTGAAGCATAACGGCTAGTTCTGCAGATGTACTTTTTGTCCTTCCAAGGTCAGTAACGGATCCTTGTAGTGCGGATTGGCTGCAGTAGATTCATTTTGGAATTGGGTTGCATCTAGATGGGATCTATCGATCTTGATAGATTAGGAGTGATCCTATGTGATTTATGAGACTAAGTTCGATAAATTCCTAGTCAGGTATTTTGGAAAAAGAGTTTTCCATATCTCGAGCTGGAAGTCGAATAAATTTAACATATGACGGACGATGGAATTTGACGAGATTTCCATAACCTCCGTCACATCGGGATCATGATAGAGGGACTGTATCATACACTAACTGCATCTAGAGGTTCATATATTTCATTCTGCTAGGTTGCCACCACATACTGCTAGGTGTCACTAGTGGATTGTGAGACTCGAAGGCATTCACTTGGTATTCAGTGAACCCTGAGAGTAGAACTAAAATCGTTTCAGTCCACTGAAAGAAGTTTCAATGATATTGAGATAGAGATCTCAATATATCTCACTACCAGACAGAATAAAACCTATGGGGTCACACATATAGAGGATTTAATTAGTCAGACTATCATAATTATGATTTAGAATCTCAATTGAAGTCAATTATCAATATGATTGGTGATTGAATTAACCCACTAAGTGTTAGTGAGTTAATGAAAGAAGAATTAAGTGGAATTGATTGCAATTGAATTGCAATTTGTTTGATTTAATGAGCCAAATTAAATTGGGTTCGACCCAAATTGATTTGGGTTCATGATTGGTCAATTGGATTAAACCAAGGTTTATGCGGATTTTAAAGTCCACATGTCGTCGTAGGATGAATATGAGTTAAGTCGTGTTCACACTATGCGGACTTTAAAGTCCACATGGCGTCATTGGATGCATGCTCCCAAATCAATTAATTCTCCTAATGAGATTAGGAGTCCTAATGTGATTAAAAATTAGTCAAGTAATTAAGTGGACATATTTCATGCATCTATGAGCACAAGGATTGGACACTTGGCATTAATCCAAGGGTGGGTTATAGTCCTATACCCCAAATAAGATTAGGAGAAGTCCTAAACCCAATCTATAAAAGGGTAGCAAGGGAGACGTTATAGATTAATCCTCTCCTCTTCCTCTCCATGCCTCCCTTTCTCTTCTCTTCTCCCTTCCCACGATAGCAAGAGGAGTCCATCCTCTTCCTCTCCACGGCAGCAAGGGAGTCCATCTTCTTCTCCTCCAAAGTGTTGGTGGCGTTAGAAGTAAAGGAGGCAAGAGACACCACACAGCGCCAAGGAAGAAGGAGTTCTTCCATCACGCCTCAAGCCCTCTTCTTCCTCCTTCTCCACGGCAGCAAGAGGATCTCTTCTTCCTCTTCTTCCACAGGAGCAAGGCTAGAAAGATCCACGTGCAAAGCTACCTCCTTCTCTTCCTCCATTGCGAGCAAGGTTGAAGAAGAAAGGGTTCTTCTTCAAAGAGGTATGTTGCTGATTTTTCTTCCAATATCATGATAGTCATGAGAGGTCTTTGCAAGAAGCTAGCACTCCGGTAAGACCTCGAGGATGATAGTGTTATTTTGATGATTAACAAGCAATTATCTAGAGTATATTATAAGTTAAATTGATACTTCATTTATAAGTTCATTACTCTCAGTATATTTGTATGAATTGATATAGATACATGTCTTTGTTCATTTGAATGAATCTAACCTTGAGATGCAGCAAAGTGTGATTGAGTCGACCCAAAGGATGATTGGGTCGACCCCGGCACATCAAGAAGTCATTTGGCACACTTCTGCAAAATGGCACAGATGAACAGTGAGTTGGGTCGACCCAAGGTAAGCATGAGTCGACCCAAACTTCAAGAACCTCAAAACATGAAAGAAATATGTTCTCTGGATTTACTGAGAGGGTCGACCCAAACAGTGGTTGAGTCGACCCAAGCTTGAGTCGACCCAAACCCTGAGAGGGTCGACCCAAAGGCAAGACAGAAAGGCAGACAGAAAATGGTTCTCTGGAATTACTGAGAGGGTCGACCCAAGAAGAAGTTGAGTCGACCCAAGTGAACTTTGAGTCGACCCAAAGAATGGTTGGGTCGACCCATGGGAAGGAAGGCTGAAATTCAAGTTTCTGTGTTTTGAGAGGGTCGACCCAAGAATGTTTGAGTCGACCCAAGTGAAAGTTGGGTCGACCCAAGGACAGGTTGAGCCGACCCAAACACGGGCTGAAGCATAACGGCTAGTTCTGCAGATGTACTTTTTGTCCTTCCCAAGGTCAGTAACGGCTAGTTTTTGAATCTAACCATTGGGGCTTGTCCAAAGGAATGGGAAGCTATTTAAAGGGGCACTATTCATCAGATAGAACAACTTTTGAAGAATATCAAAGAGTACACAAGAAAACAAAAGTGCCCTAATCTTCTTCATCAAGAGCTTCATTCAAGAATCAAAGAAAGGGATTGAGCAGATTCAAAGAGGCATCAAGAGCTCCATCCTCCCTTGAAGAGTGAAGCATCCTTGACAAAGAAGAGAAAGCCACTTCAAAGCGATAAATACTTTCTAACTCTTCTTTGTAGTTATATTGTTTCATTGCTCATTTAGGAGTTTGAATCTTTCTTTTTGTTTGTCAAACTATTTGTAAAGGTTCGTTGGTGAGCCCGTAAAACCAACAAAGGTTTTTGGTGAACCCGAAAACCAAAGTGTAAAGGTTCGTTGGTGAGCCCGCAAAACCAACAAAGGTTTTTGGTGAACCCGGAAAACCAAAGTGTATAGGTTCGTTGGTGAGCCCGTAAAACCAACAAAGGTTTTTGGATTGTGAGCCCGGAAAACAATCCAACTGTAATCCGCGAGATTATAGTGAATTCCCAAGGGGTCGCTTGGGGAGTGGACGTAGGTGCTAAGGAGAGCACCGAACCACTATATATTGTTGTGTTTGTGTTGTGCTTGTGTTTACATTTATTCTTGCATTATCTTCTATCTCTTGTTCTAGTTTAACTCATTCAAATAATCTAAGAAAGCAACCACCGCACTTAATTAAGAAAGTTTTAAAACACCAAAATTTAGAAGAAACCAATTCACCCCCCCCTCTTGGATTGTCACCTTGGGCAACAAGTGGTATCAGAGCGAGGTGCTCTAATAGTGCTCATTGATCTAACAATCAAGAGTTAAAGATCATGACAACCCAAGTGGGATGTCTATGAGTGAGGGGCAATCCACAAATAGACCACCTCTATTTAATGGCACAAACTACACATATTGGAAAGCTAGAATGAGGATATTCATTCAAGCTTCGACTATGAACTGTGGCAAATCATCACTAGAGGACCTCACACACCCACACTTAACATAGAGGGCACTATCATACCCAAACCAGAAATGGATTGGAATGAAAGTGATAGAAGATAGCACAGTTAAATGCAAAAGCTATAAATACTTTACTGCTCTTAGATGTAATGAATTTAATAGAATATCTACTTGCACCACTGCCAAAGAAATTTGGGATAGACTTGAGGTCACACATGAAGGGACCAATCAAGTTAAGGAGTCAAGATAAACATATTAGTACACAAGTATGAACTGTTTAAAATGGAATCTACTGAGTCCATAACTGATATGTTTACTCGTTTTACTGACATTATAAATGGGCTTAAGAGTTTAGGAAAGTCTTATTCTAACTCTGATTTGGTGCGAAAAATTCTCAGGTCTCTACCAAGGAATTGGGAGGCCAAGGTAACCGCTATTCAAGAAGCAAAGGACCTCAACACACTGCAGTTAGAGGAGCTTCTAGGATCTCTCATGACCCATGAGTTGACAATGAGGCAAAATTCAGAAGATGAGGTCAAGAGAAGAAAGCCCATTGCCCTAAAGACTACCACCCCTAAACAACTAACTGAATCGGAAGATTCAGATGATGATGAAGAATTGATGAAGAAGGGATGGCTGTGCTTGGGAGAAAATTCAGAAAATTCATGAGAGGTAAGAATAGATTCCATAAAAAGAAACCCTTCTTAAAGGTAACTCAAGCAAAGAAAAGGGTAAGGACAAAGAAAGAAAAAGAAACTCCCATTTGCTATGAGTGTAACAAACCCGGGCATTATAAGATAGATTGCCCAGATTTGAAGTGGATGGCAAGAAAGTTGAAAAAGAAGAATTTCATGGCTGATGGAGTGAAAGTGAGGAATCAAGTTCGGAGGAGAAGATCATCAAGAGACGGCCCAAATGTGTCATATGGCCAATGACGATGAGGTAGATTCTGAACTTGACTGTGATTTTACTGTTGATGAATTACATGATGCATTCTTAGAACTCATGGAAGAACATAAGAAAGTAATTAATAAAAATAAAGCTCTAAAAGAAGAAAATCAATCTCTCATTAAAGATAAGTTAAAATTCTCATAACTATGAAACATTAAGTAGGAAACTTAAAATGAAACCAAGAATCTAATTGCTGAAAATATTAAGTAAAAGAAGATGCTGAAAAATATAAATCTTGGTAGATAAATTTACTCTTAGTTCTACCAAATTAAATATGATTCTTGATAGCCAAAAAGCTGTATATGATAAGGCCGGTTTAGGTATAGAACAAATAGGAAACAAAAATTCTTAAAGAATATTTTTGTAAAAGCTAAAAGTGAAAATATTACTTGTTATTGTTGCAATAAGATAGGACATAGAGCATATGAATGTAACTTTAGAAAGTCTAGTCAAAACAAATTAAGTAATAATCAAAAGATTAAATTCAAGAAAGTTTGGGTTCCAAAAGGAACATGGAGTACTAACCCTAAAGGACCCAACTTAGTTTGGGTACCTAAAGTTTCTTCTTGATCTTGATTGCAGGTGTGTCTTGCAGCTGATAAAATGGAAAAACGATGGTATCTAGATAGCGGCTGTTCAAGACACATGACCGGTGACGAAGATCAATTTGTCACCTTGGAATCAAAGAAAGGTGGAGTAGTAACCTATGGAGACAATGGTAAAGGGCATATCATTGGAAAGGGTAAAATTTTCATTGCTCCATCTATTTTTATAGAA
Source organism: Phoenix dactylifera (assembly GCF_009389715.1). NCBI lineage: Eukaryota > Viridiplantae > Streptophyta > Magnoliopsida > Arecales > Arecaceae > Phoenix > Phoenix dactylifera. The sequence goes on from NW_024069557.1 coordinate 29,520, forward strand.
AATGTCTTATTAGTTAAGGGTTTGAAACATAACCTTCTTAGCATAAGTCAATTTTGTGATAAAGGGTTTAAAGTTACATTTGAAGCATCTGTATGCATAATCACAAATCCTAAAGATAATAGCATTGTACTTGTAGGACAAAGGCAAAGAAATATTTACTTAGTAGATCTTCATGAGTTAGGCAAGAAAAATGGTTTATGCTTAATTACTAATGAAGAAAAGAAAATGAAACTAGTTGGCTTTGGCATCGAAGATTAGGACATGCTAGTATGGAATTAATATCAAAACTAGTTAAGAAGGAATTAATAAAGATGTGCCAAAATTGATCTTTGAAAAGGACAAAATATGTGGACCATGTTCATTGGGAAAACAAACTAGATCATCTTTCAAATCGAAGAATGTAGTATCAACAACTAGACCATTTGAACTCATACACATGGATTTATTTGGACCTACTAGAACTACAAGTCTAGGAGGAAGAAATATGGACTAGTCATTGTTGATGATTTTTCAAGGTATACATGGGTTTCATTTTTGGCACATAAGAATGAAGCATTTTCAGAATTTTTGAAACTATATAATAATATCATAAATGAAAAGAAACTCACCTTAGTAGCAATTCGAAGTGATCATGGTACGGAATTTGAAAATCAACACTTTGAAGAATTTTGCACTAAAAATGGAATATCACATCAATTTTCAGCACCTAGAACGCCTCAACAAAATGGGGTTGTTGAAAGGAAAAAAGGACATTGGCAGAAATGGCACGCACAATGTTGTGTGAGTCAAATCTTCCAAAGTACTTTTGGGCTGAAGCTATAAACACTCTTGCCATATTCTAAATCGAGTTTTAATACGACCATAACTAAGAAAACTCCTATGAACTTTGGAAAATAAGAAACCACTGCAAAATATTTTAAAGTATTTGGATGTAGATGTTTCATCTTAAACAATGGCAAGGAGGATCTAAGTAAATTTGATGCCAAGTCAGATGAAGGTATCTTCTTAGGATACTCCACATCTAGCAGGGCATACAGAGTATTCAATAAAAGAACCTTAGTAGTGGAAGAGTCAGTCAATATTATATTTGATGAGTCTGATAGTGAGTCTGCTAGGAAAGAAAATACTGTTGATGATGATACAGGAATTATCGACTTTGAAAAGTTGAAAATTGATGACGTGCCAAATCAAGATAAGGGAGATGATTGCGTGCCACCACAACCCCAAGACGTGCCAAAAGAATGGAGGTATGCACATGGACATCCTAAAGACTTAATCATTGGTGATCCATCTCAAGGGGTAAGAACTCGATCATCTCTTAGAAATTTAAATGATTATCTTGCTTTCGTTTCACAATTAGAACCTAAGACTTATGAAGAGGCTGAAAAAGATACTAACTGGATAAATGCCATGCAAGAAGAATTAAATCAATTCAAAAGAAGTAATGTATGGACATTAACTGAAAGACCAAAGCATAATTCAGTAATTGGAACAAAATGGGTATTTAGAAATAAATTAGATGAAAATGGATTAGTTATAAGAAATAAGGCTAGACTTGTAGCTAAGGGATACAATCAAGAAGAAGGAATAGATTTTGATGAGACATTTGCTCCTGTAGCTAGATTAGAGGCTATTAGATTACTTCTAGCATTTGCATGTTTCATGGATTTCAAATTATATCAAATGGATGTGAAGAGTGCATTCTTAAATGGTATTATTGAGGAGGAAGTATATGTAGAACAACCTCCAGGATTTGAAAATCATGAATTGCCAAATCATGTGTTTAAATACATAAGGCATTATATGGATTAAAGCAAGCACCTAGGGCTTGGTATGATCGACTAAGTAAATTTCTGCTTGAATAATGATTTTTGTAGAGGAAATGTAGATAAAACTTTATTTCTCAAAAGAAAGGACAAAAATCTATTAGTGGTACAAATATATGTAGATGACATAATCTTTGGTGCCACTAATGATACTCTGTGCAAAGAATTTGCTGATTTAATGCATGGAGAATTTGAAATGAGTTTGATGGGAGAACTAAGCTTCTTTCTAGGATTACAAATCAAACAAACCAAAGAAGGCATTTTCATTCATCAAACTAAGTATACAAAGGAAATACTGAAGAAGTTTGGGAATGAAAATCATAAGGGAATTGGCACTCCAATGAATCCTACTAGTAAGCTAGACAAAGATGAAAAAGGGAAAGTGTTGATATTAAGCTCTATAGAGGACTAATTGGATCCTTGCTCTATCTTACTGCTAGTAGACCCGACATTGTATTTAGTGTAGGGATATGTGCTAGATACCAATCGGATCCTAAGGAGTCACATTTAAGTGCTGTTAAGAGAATCCTTAGATATTTAAGAGGAACTACCATATGGATTATGGTACTCGAGAGACTCCTGTCTAGATTTGCTTGCATATTCAGATGCTGATTTTGCCGGATGCAAATTAGATAGAAAGAGCACAAGTGGCACATGTCAATTCTTAGGAAATAACTTAGTATCATGGTTTAGTAAAAGCAGAATTCAGTGGCACTGTCCACAGCTGAAGCTGAATATATAGCTGCTGGTAGTTGTTGTGCTCAAGTATTATGGCTCAAACAACAACTAGAGGACTATGGAGTTAAACTAGATAATATTCCTATTAAGTGTGATAATACTAGTGCTATCAATCTTACTAAAAATCCAGTTCAGCACTCTAAAGCCAAACACATAGAAATAAGGTACCATTTTATTAGGGATCATGTGCAAAATGGAAATGTATGATTGAGCATATATGCACTGAAAAAATTAGCCGACATATTTACAAACCATTGAGTGAAGATAGATTCTGCATGCTAAGGAGGGAATTAGGCATATGTGATCCTTTTTATTGAAGAAATATAAAAGGGAGCTAGTAGTCTCATGATACATTCCTCTAATTTCAAAAATCCCATGAAACATGAGTCAAATTTGTTATCTATAGATTCCTTACTCATGTATCATTGTCCCATAAAGAGTTTATAAGGATTGGAAGCAAGGAAAACTTTTTAGAAGCAAAAAGGAAGAGAAAAGAAAATCTGCACTTGGGTCGACCCAACCCAGAATGGGTCGACCCAACGTTGAGTCGACCCAAGAAAAATCTTGAGTCGACCCAACGTCGGGACCCCACTGTTAAAAGGGGACCCGAGAGCATTTCTAGGGCACTGTTTGCCCTTTGTCTTCTTCCGAAAAACCTAGTCCCCACTCTCCAATCTCCACTAAACTCCTCCAAACAGTAGATTTCCTAAGATCTTGGAGAAATGGGACCCAAACGAGCCGTAGCCAAGAGATCCGGAAGAGTGACCCGGATCCAACGGGAGGAAAGGCAACCTACCGAGCCATCTCGTGTCTCCACGACGTGAGGCACGTGCGGAGGCCCTCCTCCTCCTTCCCCCTCAGTGATACTTGCAAGATTTGCGGGGAGGCCGGTTACTACGGGGAGAAGGATCCATTCCGAGTTTTCAATCAAGAAGGGTTTCGGATTTGGGAATGGATCCAAAGGCAAGGTTGGGAGTATCTTTGCTCCCTAGATGTGGTGATCTACCCCGGATTGGTACAAGAGTTCTATGCCTTCCTCAAACTGGTATGGGAGGGCTTGTTTCGGAAGTTCGAGGGGTTCGAATTCGAGTTTCCGAGGAGAGCTTGAGTGAGCTACTTCATCTACCCTGCATAGGAGCCACTCCGGAAAAGCCAGAAAACAAAATGAGAGCTCTACAGTTGATCATGGAAAATGAGAACTTCGATTTTCCAGAAGGTAATAGCTAGTTCTCTTTCCGCTGAAATGAGATTACTGCTCAATATGATAAATAGGATTTTATTTCCAAAGACCGGGAGATTCGATCTCATCACAGAGCGAGATCTAGCAGTGATGGAGTGTATGATTCGGGGATTCCCTAAATCTTCCGGCTATGATACTGAGACAGATGAGGAAGGTGATGTGCAGCAACAGGGTATCACTACCTTATGGTATGATACTCACCTTGATTTTTAGACAGCACGGTTTACCTCTCGAGGAGGAGGCATCCAAGAGTCTACATCACTGACATACACTGCACGGACACTTATACGCATGGGATATGAGAAAGTGAACGGGCAGTGGATTCACACTGGAGCAGGCATTCAGGGTGAGGCACCAGAGGGAGATGCACCAGAGGATGAGGATGAGGAGCATATGGATCATCCTACTGCACCCTCAGAGGCTGGACCATCGTCATCCGTTCCTCCGACAGATACGGATGACTTCTGGAGCAGGATGACTGAGCTCATGTCAGCTCAGGCGAGGACTATCACTGACGGGCTGACGAGCCGATTGGACGCCCGGTTGGATGTCATGTCTGCTGAGATCAGTGATCTGAGGCAGCAGATTGGAGCACTCCGGAGAGAGAGAGAGACACCATGGACCATCTGTGCCACAGGCTGCTGAGTCAGAGATTCGGCACAGAGTCATCCAGCTCGTCGTGCTCCACGCCAGACACAGTCTCACCAGGCTCGACCTCCCCTCGCCACGTACACTAGGAGGATGAGGACTAGATCCCAGCCATTAGATTCCCCTAGGCTGATCTTAGCATCTATGTTTAGAGCCTAGGCTAGATATCTAGTTCTCATATGTATCTTGCTTTTATCATGTATCTTTAAATCTTGATTAAGGAACATTGTATCTGTTTTTGTTTTTGGACATGAATGTATGAAAATGTTCCTATTTTGATCAATGAAGTTTGAAGTTTGTTGTTTATTGCATCTTTCCCATGTATCTTTTTGATGATAACAAAAAGGGGGAGAAGAAAGAAAGAGTATTTATTTAGAAGTAAAGAAAGAGTATTATTTGAGGAGAAGTAAAGATCTTAGGTGAGAAGTAAAGATTTTTGTAGATTAGATAAAGCAACAAAAAGGGGAGAAGTAAAGATATCTTTAGAGTAAAAGAAAGAATAATAAGAGCAAAAGTAAAGAAAGTTAAAGAAAGGAGAAGTAGAGAAAAAGAAATAAGAATTATGCAAGAAAAGAGAAATAATGGGCAAACAAATTAAAATCATATAAGAAAGCTTATACATCTAAGGGGGAGCAATTTGTAACAATGAAATTGATTAAATCAAAAATTTCTATCAAATTTCAGAATTTGGCACATATAAATTCAGAATTTGGCACGCACCTCTCGCACCCCGATACATAACCTGAAACTCATATTTTCTCAAATTTTTGAAGTTTCATCGCTAATGAATTATAAATGAAAGGGGGAGCAATTCAAAGAGTCAAATTGGCAACATTTAAATAATAGGGGGAGATTTCACTCTTATATGAAAAGCTGAAATTCAGCAATTTAATCCCTTTTATAAACTGATTTTAAAGACAAGTATCAATAGGCTTATACTCTTTATTTTGTAATCATCAAAAAGGGGGAGATTGAGGATGATAGTGTTATTTTGATGATTAACAAGCAATTATCTAGAGTATTATAAGTTAAATTGATACTTCATTTATAAGTTCATTACTCTCAGTATATTTGTTGAATTGATATAGATACATGTCTTTGTTCATTTGAATGAATCTAACCTTGAGAATGCAGCAAAGTGTGATTGAGTCGACCCAAAGGTTGATTGGGTCGACCCCGGCACATCAAGAAGTCATTTGGCACACTCTGCAAAATGGCACAGATGAACAGTGAGTTGGGTCGACCCAAGGTAAGCATGAGTCGACCCAAACTTCAAGAACCTCAAAACATGAAAGAAATATGTTCTCTGGATTTACTGAGAGGGTCGACCCAAACAGTGGTTGAGTCGACCCAAGCTTGAGTCGACCCAAACCCTGAGAGGGTCGACCCAAAGGCAAGACAGAAAGACAGACAGAAAATGGTTCTCTGGAATTACTGAGAGGGTCGACCCAAGAAGAAGTTGAGTCGACCCAAGTGAACTTTGAGTCGACCCAAAGAATGGTTGGGTCGACCCATGGGAAGGAAGGCTGAAATTCAAGTTTCTGTGTTTCTGAGAGGGTCGACCCAAGGAATGTTTGAGTCGACCCAAGGCAAAGTTGGGTCGACCCAAGGACAGGTTGAGCCGACCCAAACACGGGCTGAACATAACGGCTAGTTCTGCAGATGTACTTTTTGTCCTTCCCAAGGTCAGTAACGGCTAGTTTTTAAATCTAACCATTGGGGCTTGTCCAAAGGATTGGGAAGCTATTTAAAGGGGCACTATTCATCAGATAGAACAACTTTTGAAAGGAATATCAAAGAGTACACAAGAAACAAAAGTGCCCTAATCTTCTTCATCAAGAGCTTCATTCAAGAATCAAAGAAAGGGATTGAGCAGATTCAAAGAGGCATCAAGAGCTCCATCCTCCCTTGAAGAGTGAAGCATCCTTGACAAAGAAGAGCAAAGCCACTTCAAAGCGATAAATACTTTCTAACTCTTCTTTGTAGTTATATTGTTTCATTGCTCATTTAGGAGTTTGAATCTTTCTTTTTGTTTGTCAAACTATTTGTAAAGGTTCGTTGGTGAGCCCGCAAACCAACAAAGGTTTTTGGTGAACCCGGAAAACCAAAGTGTAAAGGTTCGTTGGTGAGCCCGCAAAACCAACAAAGGTTTTTGGTGAACCCGGAAAACCAAAGTGTATAGGTTCGTTGGTGAGCCCGTAAAACCAACAAAGGTTTTTGGATTGTGAGCCCGGAAAACAATCCAACTGTAATCCGCGAGATTATAGTGAATTCCCAAGGGGCGCTTGGGGAGTGGACGTAGGTGCTAAGGAGAGCACCGAACCACTATATATTGTTGTGTTTGTGTTGTGCTTGTGTTTACATTTATTCTTGCATTTCTTCCATCTCTTGCTAGTTTAACTCATTCAAATAATCTAAGAAAGCAACCACCGCACTTAATTAAGAAAGCTTTTAAAACACCAAAATTGAGAAGAAACCAATTCACCCCCCCCTCTTGGATTGTCACCTTGGGCAACAGACCTTATCTCAGATGATTAGATCCTCGTGTAGATACCTATAGAGGCCGGACACGTGTGCGGCTTACCAGGAACCTAGAAAGATCATCAGGCTGCGGTGTTCTACACCTGCAGAATTTTTGAAGATGAGATCTTCAAATTAATAACTTCTGATTTTTATTTCCGTTTTATGAATCTTAATCAACCCTCCTCAGATCCTATTCTTCCCTTCCTAATAAGTTCAAAGATCTTCTGGATTTGGATCCAGAAAATTTTTTGAATTCTACAATCCGAGGCATGTTCATGCGATGAACGACGTCTCGTTAAAATTCCGCTACGAACGTCACATCGAACGGGACGTATCTCAGCAAGAGTAATTCAAATATTACCGATACCAATTATTTACCTTTGCCATTATCACCAAAATTAACCACTCCCCCATTTTTCTTTTTAAGGGTGATGAACTGAGTTTCATCTTCTGTCATGTGTTTAGAACACCCACTATCCAAATATCATCTTTTGTTGGATTCTTGGGTAGCTAGACACACCTGCAAAACATCAATCAGATTTTTATCCTAGGTACCCAAGCTCTCTTGGGTCCTTGCAGGTTAGCAATAATAGTTCCTTTTGAAATCCAGATTTTCTTAATAAAGATGTTGCTTACAAGATTGCAGGTTTTTGCATTACAAGGAATATACTTTGTGTATTCTTGTTAAATTTAAGAGTGAATAAGAACTTAATTTCAAAAGATATTACCTTTTTTAAACTACTCTCTAAATTTTGCAAATATAAACTCGGATGTTATTTTTTCTTATAATACTATCTGAATTTTGCAAATTAACACTTGCGGTAAGAGATGTTATCTCTCATTTATATTATTCACTTTTAGAACTCAAAGGTTTTGTCATCATCAAAAAGGAAGAAACTGTTGACCCTTAAGGGTTGATTTTGATAATGCAAAACAATTGAGCAGAAAGATGGCTAATCTATTGCCTTGAGTATGCTTGATTGATTTCAGAAAAGTAAAAAGAAAGCTTCCAATAACTCTTTAATGAAGATCACTTATCTGAAGCTCTAGACCAAGAAATTCAACTCCCAAAAGGCCTTCAAACAACCCTTAGAAGCTCACATGCAAATATAGAGAATTTTGTTTTGAGCTATCCCAAGAGTCGACCTTTAGTTTGCAACGAGACAACACTAGCACACTGTCACTGGCTGATAGTTTTAATGAGCGACACCAGCAGATCGCGAGTCGACCCAAAACAGTCTCAGAAGACAGACAAAAAGATGTAGAATTTATCATTTTGGCGATTCGACACATGAAGAATACGAGCTGACTTCTGACCAACAAGAGTCGACCCTAGAGACAAGCGAGTCCACCTCTAAATGGCCATAGAAAAAAGACAGAGAGTTGAAATTTTCATCACATTGGCGAGTCGACTTATAAAAAATAGGAGTCGACTCTAGTCAAACAAGAGTCAACCCTCGAAATAAGTAGTCGAC
>NW_024069558.1:0-37727 GCF_009389715.1 Phoenix dactylifera
AGACCTGGTAGACCACATAGAGCACTTCAAGGATCTCATGGTGCTACAAGGGGCGACTGATGCAGTCCTTTGTGAGCTTTTCCGATGACTCTAGAGAAGGTTGTCTAGCTATCGTACTCTAATTTTTGCCCATGGTCAATTCACACCTTCGACCAACTCAGTCACCACTTTGTAGCCCACTTTATCAGCAGTCAAATATAGAAAAGAAAAATTGGAGATCGTATTTGTTGTGAAGCAAAGGGATGATGAGTCCCTTAAGGATTATATCGACCACTTTAATATGGCGGCTTTGGAGATCTGCAACCTAAATCATTCGATCACGATGGGTATATTGAAAAGTGGGATTAAGCCCTCATGTTTTCTCTTCTCACTTGAGAAGAAGTTTCCCAAGGACTTGGCTGAGCTTCTCTCCCAAGCTGACAAGTATATAAATACTGAAGAGGCTATGGTTGCTCATAGGGAGGCAGTTGGGAAGAAAAATGGGAAGAAAAAAAGAAGCCAAGAAGAGAGGGAAGTGCCAAGGAGGAAGCCTAGGCATGATGAAGGTTGCTCCAGGTGGCTGAGAAGCCTGCCTCGGAGTATTGAAAGATATACTACTCTCAACACTCTAAGAGAACAAATATTAATGGAGATCGAAAATTAGGACTATCTGCAATGGCTTTGAAATATGAGGGCTCCAACAAGAAGAAGGGACTTGTTGCCCAAGGTGACAACCCAAGAGGGGGGGTAAATTGGATTTTCTAAAAATTATGTTCCCTAATTAACTTTGAATTGAATGCAGCGGAATGATAAGATGTTATTTACTTAAGCTCTAGGCAATTACAAGTAAAGCAGTGGAAAATTAAGCTAGAGCAATTATACTATGGCTTTAGGGTGCAATTGATCTAAAATTAACTTATAGTTGAATGATCAATTTTAATCTATGTGAATGGTAAGTAATTGGTTCTTTCAATTTCAAAAATAAACCATGCAATAGCACGTATCCCATAGGATAGCGATTACGAGTGTCGGTCCACAGGAATTGAAGAATAAGTTATTTTTCTTTTAAAAATAAATCAAGAAGAAGAATTTGCTAACTTGATTTAACTAAATTAAACTATGAGTACGAATTAGAATTTATCAGAATAAATGGATCTAGGGTTTGGAGTCCACCACATAGCATTGCATCAGGGTCTGTGTTCTTTATTTTTTTTTATCTTTTGGAGAGGCATGCAATATTGGCTATAAGTCTTTTAAAATAAAAGCATAAAGAGTTTTAAGAAAATCCATCTTAGGTATAGCAAGAAGTGTCTACTTAATTATGCTAACCTAGGATGCAGTACACCTCTTCTTCCTAGGCATGGATCATCTTAGACTACTTTAGCAAACATGAATAGTAACTAGCATGCTCAAAGTTTAAATATCATAAAGGAATATTTCATTGAGAATTAGAATTTAAACAAGCTTCAAAAAATTAAAAAAATTAAGAACTACAATTGCCCTGTTACATTGCTAGGGCTTCATCCAGCCCTAGACTAGATGTTTAGCTGCGCATGGCTTCCGGACAACCTCCAGTCTTCATATAAAAAATCCTCCGCTCCATATATAAAATAAATCCTCCGCTCCCTTCCGCTCCAGCGTTTCTCCTCCCCCTGCCACTTCTTTCTCGTTCCGTCCCCCCCATGCAGAGGAGTAATCTCCCTTTTTTATAGCCTCACCAGTGCCCCCTGTTATCCCTTGGAGGATGAGGATATGCCAGCGAAGGATCGGTGAAGCGGAGAGGATCTCGACTGGGAATGGATTGGATCTTGGAACAGGGGATCTTTTGGCCATGATCCGGAGGGAGTGACGTTGGATTTGTGAATCAGCTGGGAGGAAACCTTTGGGCGCGAAAGGAATGGAGGATCGGGTTGGATGATCTGCTGATTTTTGGGAAGAGAAATCCCCTGCTTCGGGCGCTGGATTGGAGGGGAAGATCGTTCTTTTTCTTGCTCTGTTTTGCTGGGAAAGTAAGCAGCCGTGAGGAGGTGGGGACGCGGGCTGATGCGGAAGACTTGCTGGGCAGATCGTGGGATGAGATTCGGATGCTGGGGAGGAATGGAAGATTGGGTTGGATGATTTGCCAATTTTGGGAGGATTGCATCGCGGGAGGGACGCGGAGAAGGCTCGGATGCTCGGCAGAAATCTGGGAAGATGATGCAGACGCTGGGAAGATGGCATCGCGGGAGGAGATCAACTTTTGTTGACCCCCTAATGGATTTTGATGAATACAAAACACTAGAGTATAATTCCATTTATCTTAACAATTTACTTGAGGATTTCATGTGTTTAATTAAGAATATTGTTAAGAAATGTCTAGGCAAGTTCCCATAATTTTTATGAATTTATTGAAGAATTTTTGAGATAAAGAAAACAGATCAGGGACAGCCGAGACGTCTCCGGTTTGTTCCAGAGACGTCTCTGGCACAAACAGGAAGAACTGGCACGTTTGGAGACGTCCCCGGCACCTGGCGAGGCGTCTCGCAGGGTCGGAGTCGACTCTCTCAGAAGCGGAGTCGACTCTCTCAGTGGCGGCAGAAAGGCCGATTTCAAGGGATGCGCGCGAGCCGTCTCCACAGTACGCGGAGTCGTCCCCGCAAGTAAAAGTTGAGTTTCCGAGTCGTCCCCAGAGAGTGCGGAGTCGACTCTCTCAGGGTATTCCAGAGGATGTCTTTTTCGGTAATAAGGCAGCGGAGACGTCCCCTGAAAGAGCGGAGTCGACTCTCTCAGAGAATTCCAGAAGACTTGTTTTTCGGAGATATAACGGCGGAGTCGTCCCCAAGGCATCGGAGTCGTCCCCATGCAAAAAGCGCAACCAAGCCGAGACGTCCCCGTAAAGTGCCGAGGCGACCCTCTCAGAAAAACAGGAAAACAAGGATTCAAACCGTTCATCATCGGAGTCGTCCCCGTAAAGCGCCGAGTCGACCCCAAACAACGTCAAAAGTAAAATCTTACAGCCGAGATGTCTCGCGTTGAAGCGGAGACATCTCCGAAGCGCCTGGGACGCGACTGACAATTTTTTCAGGTTTGGTTTTGTTGCTGGTGGTCCAAACCGAGAACGATTGGCACAGCGGTGTGAACGGGATTCCGTCTGAGTTGCCTTGGTTGGTGTTGATTGTGCTCCACCTTCCACCGGGAAACCTGCAAGCAAGCCTCGCACCACCACTGGGGTAGTGGGGGCCCTCCGACGATCAAGTCAGAGGAGATTGGAGGAGAAGGAGAGATAATTGCAGATAGTAGGAGAATGCTCTGGAAGTTCTTGCTTACCTCCCCCCTTCTCCCCCCAGCCGCATATATACCAGGCTGGGGGGTCCTTCTGGGGGGTTGATCATCGTGTGGCACGATGGAGTTGCCACTGACATGGCCGTTACTGGGCGTCGTGGGGTAGCGCTGGGTACGGCCATGACAGGGCGTAGTGGAGCTCCGCTTTGTACGGCTGTTACAGGAGATCGTGGAGCAGCGCCGGATACGACCGTTGTAGGGAGTAGTGGAGCAGAGGGTCGCGGCGTGCTTCAGGGGAACAGCCTGTCGTTGTCGAGAGATTGCCGACTCGGGGTCGGATTGCTGGATCCAGGGGGCAGCCGACTCGGGGTCGGGCTGCGGAGCCGAAGATATCCGACTCGGGTCGGGTTACTGGATCAAGGGGCAGCCGACTCGGGGTCGGGCTGCGAGGCCGAAGATATCCGACTCGGGGTCGGGTTACTGGATCAAGGGGCAGCTGTAATCTTCTAGGGCGCGCGTGCCGGTCACGTGGGGCATGGTGGCTGAGTTCCCCGTAACAGTAGCCCCCCACTTCCGAGCCTGGAGCCAGAAGGGGAACAGGTGAAGGAAGTGATGCTTCGAGATTGTCGCCATCCCTCGGAGAGGCGCGCGCACTTCGAGCTCCCCGTCTTCTTTATGGCGTATGGCGGTTGTTGCTGACCTGGCAGTCTGAGGATTTCGGCGGACATCCTTCCTAAATGGCGTCGATTCGCCTTTGGGGCGCGAGCGACCCTTCGGCAGCCAGGCGTCCTCTGGCGTCACCGGGGCGTCACCCACCTTTCCGCCTATTTAGCCGGGGGTCCTCCTCCGTCCGCCTTTCTCTTTACAGACATCTTCGAGTATCTCCTTTGCGCTGCCGTCATCGCCGTCGGACTGTTCGCTTGCTCCTCCTTCGACGCTCTCGGAGCTGTTCTTCCTTCTCTTCCGGTGAGTTGCTCCATTCTTTAATTTAGGGCTCTCCATACTCTCCTTTTGTATTAGTGTACTCCAGTCGTTCCGGTCTTTTCCCCCTTCTCGACCCTGTCCTGACCGTAGATTCACTGGCCATTAGGGATGGGCGAAGTGAGAGCAGACCGCATTAAGTCGGAGTTGGCCGCCGAAGACCTAAATAGGTTCGTGGCTCGATACCACCTTCCCGAGGCCTGCAATGTTACGCTCCCGGGGCCTGAGGAGAGGATGTCCCACCCTCCTCCGGGGAAGGTTGCCATCAATGAGGGCATTCTTCAGGCCGGGTTCCGCTTTCCCCCCTCGGACTTAGTCGTTCAGGTGCTTCGGGGTTTAAGAGTGGCGCCGACGCAGCTGGTGCCGAACTCATGGCGCGCCCTGACAGCCTTTCAGGTTCTCTGCCGCATGCACGAGGTTCCCGCCACCCTGAATGTCTTTTGGAATGCTACGGCCTGAGTGGCCACCCCCAGGATAAAGGGTGGTGGTGCTTTGCGGCGCGGCGAGGGTGCGGCCTCGTCAAGGAGGCTCCCACCTCCATTCACGGCTGGAAGGAGCGCTTCTTTTTCGTTGACGCAGATCCCTCTTGGGGAATCAGGGCAACCTGGGAGACGCCGATGAAGTCCCCGATTGGCCTATCGAGGTTGTCGAGCGAGGAATCCGACGGCGTCGCCGTCTTGAAGGAGTTGGTTGCCGAGGGTCGGCTCCCCCCGGTATGTCGCCTTATTTCCGAGGATACCTTGGTGAACGTCGGTCTGAGCTCGGTCCCCACTGACCGTGAGCCCGCCACCATTTCTTTTTTAGCTCTTTTCTCCTCTTTCGTTTCGTTCTTTCCTTCAGTTTCTCAACCTCCGACCACCTCGCCCTTTTTGCAGAGATCGACGACGTCATGCGGTCGGACAAGGCAACGGCTGTTGGTAGGACGTCCCTACTGGAAGCAGTCCGGAGGAAGAAACGAGCTCCTCCGAGCGGGGCTCCACCGGCGAAGAAGTCCCGCCGGCAGGCGACTCCGACGCCGATAGATGGGTCCGGACCCACCGATCAGGGGGACGCCGCGGGCGCGGACCGGGAGTTGACGCTGTATCAGCCCTCCGATGCCGAGACTACCGTTTCTCCGAAGGTATCACCCGGGCGCGCCCAAGATGGACGGGTCGGACGTGATCGGTCCCCAGCCCAGCCTTCGACTCGGTCGGCTCCGGATGATACGAGGAGGGACGCGCCGAGGCCCCGGCCGAGCAGGACCCTGTCAAGTCCAGGGGCGGCCCCCGCCCCGAGCGTGGTCAGCATGGCTCTTCCCCAAGCGATGGGTAAGGGTAAGGCTGCGGAACCACCGTCCGACTCCGGGGAAAAGTCGGGGTCGGCCTTCACTTTCGCCGGCGCCCGAAACCTCATCGAGACGGTACTGCTGGAGAAGGACCGCAGGCAGGTCCGGGAGATGAGGGTCCCTGACGTTGGGGCTGCCAGCTGCGTCTGTCTCATGTCGGTGAGTGTTCTTTCGGTCGCTTTCATCATTTATAGGCTCTGTTGATCCCCGCCTGACGCCCTCGTTTTTCCTATCTCTTAGCTCGCCCAGTACATGATCCGCCTGGAGGAGTGCTACGAGGAACAGGCGAGGCTTCTGGCGAGGGCCGAGAGCCAACTGAAGGCAACAGAAGAGGGAGGTCAGGCTGCGGCGGGGAGGACGACCCAGGACCTCGAGACGAGGCTCCAGGTAGCCGAAGAGCGGGCACTCGGCTTCGCCACCCTCGAGAAGCAACTGTTGGAGGCTCGGGAGCAACTCAAGGTTGCCTCAGGTCTCGAGGGCGAGATCAAGAAGGCGGAGGAGCGGGCCGAGAAGCAGTCCCGGAAGGCTGCCGACTACCGGGAGAGGTGGGAGAAGGCCCAGCGGTCAGCCGACAACGCCCGCAACCGGACCCGGTCTCTTGAAGCTAAGCTGGGCGAATTGGAGTCGGCTTTGGAGAAGTCCCGCGCGAGCGACCAGGAGCTTCATTCGCGCCTGGAGGAGGCTGAGGCTGCTCGCATCGCTGCCGAGGCGAAGCACAAGGAGGCCCAGGCTGATCTGCTGAGGGTCTCCTCCGAGGCGGATGACCGGATTGTGGCGAAGGTCTTGGAGGCAAAAGCTCAGATTATGGAGTGAGCAGAGGCGACGCTGGCCGAGAAGAGTGCGGAGATCGGGCGTCAGGCGGTACAGGCTTATCGTCAGTCCGCCGAGTTCACCCGTGATATGTCGGAGGCGGTACAGGCCTATCGTCAGTCCGACGAGTTCGTCCGTGATATGTCGGACGCGGGGTCCGACTCCTTTGTCTTAGGCTTCGAGGAAGGCCTGGCAAGGGTGTCGGCTAAGTACCCCGAAATTGACCAGAGTGGGATCTCCCTTCTCGACTCCCCTCCGGCGCCATTGCCTGCTGCTTCTCCAACCGTCTCCCTACCCCCTACGGACGTGCCCGACGTTCTCGACCCGGGGTTCCTCCAAGCTGACCTTCTGTATTTTGTTCTTTTCTTTGTGTGTTGGCGTTTTGCCAAGTTGTATGGGTCTCAGCCCTGAAACAATGAAAGTTAATGCAAATAGAGTTTCTTCATTTCACTTTCGTCCTTCTTCTTTTTAACTCTTGGTAGCGTCTCGCTGACTCCCGACTCTTGAAATTCTTCCGGCGCTAAGCCAGGCATCCGAGGGTTAGGCCTCAGGAAATTCCTCCGGCGCTAAGCCAGGCATCCGAGGGTTAGGCCTCAGGAAATTCCTCCGGCGCTAAGCCAGGCATCCGAGGGTTAGGCCTCAGGAAATTCTTCCGGCGCTAAGCCAGGCATCCGAGGGTTAGGCCTCAGAAAATTCTTCCGGCGCTAAGCCAAGCATCCGAGGGTTAGGCCTCAGGAGATTCTTCCGGCGCTAAGCCAGGCATCCGAGGGTTAGGCCTCAGGAAATTCTTCCGGCGCTAAGCCAGGCATCCGAGGGTTAGGCCTCAGGAAATTCTTCCGGCGCTAAGCCAGGCATCCGAGGGTTAGGCCTCAGGAAATTCTTCCGGCGCTAAGCCAGGCATCCGAGGGTCAGGCCTCAGAAAATTCTTCCGGCGCTAAGCCAGGCATCCGAGGGTTAGGCCTCAGGAAATTCTTCCGGCGCTAAGCCAGGCATCCGAGGGTTAGGCCTCAGGCTAGTCTGCTCCCGGGATGATCATCGGGTTAGCCTGGCATCCAAGGGCCGAGCCTCGGGAAATTCCGCTCGTTGGTCGGCCAAGGCTGGCACAAGCCGAGGCGACCGGTCGGGGCTTCAGGCTAGTCTGCTTCCGGGATGATCATCGGGTTAGCCTGGCATCCAAGGGCCGAGCCTCGGAAAATTCCGCTCGTTGGTCGGCCAAGGCTGGCGCAAGCCGAGGCGACCGGTCGGGGCTTCAGGCTAGTCTGCTCCCGGGATGATCATCGGGTTAGCCTGGCATCCAAGGGCCGAGCCTCGGGAAATTCCGCTCGTTGGTCGGCCAAGGCTGGCGCAAGCCGAGGCGACCGGTCGGGGCTTCAGGCTAGTCTGCTCCCGGGATGATCATCGGGTTAGCCTGGCATCCAAAGGCCGAGCCTCGGAAAATTCCGCTCGTTGGTCGGCCAAGGCTGGCGCAAGCCGAGGCGACCGGTCGGGGCTTCAGGTTAGTCTGCTCCCGGGATGATCATCGGGTTAGCCTGGCATCCAAGGGCCGAGCCTCGGAAAATTCCGCTCGTTGGTCGGCCAAGGCTGGCGCAAGCCGAGGCGACCGGTCGGGGCTTCAGGCTAGTCTGCTCCCGGGATGATCATCGGGTTAGCCTGGCATCCAAGGGCCGAGCCTCGAGAAATTCCGCTCGTTGGTCGGCCAAGGCTGGCGCAAGCCGAGGCGACCGGTCGGGGCTTCAGGCTAGTCTGCTCCCGGGATGATCATCGGGTTAGCCTGGCATCCAAGGGCCGAGCCTCGGAAAATTCCGCTCGTTGGTCGGCCAAGGCTGACGCAAGCCGAGGCGACCGGTCGGGGCTTCAGGCTAGTCTGCTTCCGGGATGATCATCGGGTTAGCCTGGCATCCAAGGGCCGAGCCTCGGGAAATTCCGCTCGCTGGTCGTGCGCCTGTCGCTTGCCGCCCGACGGGATTTCTCCATGGCCAGCTGCGATTGTATTTCCCCTCCTCTCCAAGCGTTGCCTGGGGAACACCAGATGGGCATTAAGTGCTAATTAAGGGGTTACCTGGGAAATCGGATTGCCAGTTGTTGCTTGCGAGGAGTGTCAGTTAAGCAGCCGCGATACGCGCGTTCTTCGAGGCGGATGCGGCTTGGGGCGCGAGCGGAGATACGTGGACCTAGAGGTACAGGCCACCCGGAGTGTCCTGCACAAAAAATGCGATTAAGGAGAATGACGCTTAGGAAATCGCGGGAAGATATGCCTTGAGAGCCGGATCGGCTCCGGATTCAATGCGCCCGCATTTATTGGAGCCACCCGTATCGGAACGACCGGGGGGCCGCAGTTTGGCTATAAATATAGGTGCAGGTGCGATGGAGCCTGCCAAGCCGGAGCTGTTCAGGTTGCCATGGATCGTGGGCCTCCTCTCCGGCGCATGGTTGAGAGACACCTGCCGAAGGAACGGGAGGCGCGCCCTTCGCGACTTCCGCCAACTAGCCGTTTCATCTGGGATCAACAAGGAGGTTTTTCCCGGCGGAACTCCGCTCTAGGCGTTTCAACACCTTGAAGAAAGGTTGGCAGCGTTCGGCCGACTTTGCGGCGACCCTCCCAGCGAGCTCCTGAACCTCCTTCACTTTGGTCGGAGGGGACATATCTTGGATGGC
The DNA here is from genome assembly GCF_009389715.1 of Phoenix dactylifera. Classification (NCBI taxonomy): domain Eukaryota; kingdom Viridiplantae; phylum Streptophyta; class Magnoliopsida; order Arecales; family Arecaceae; genus Phoenix; species Phoenix dactylifera. Next base: position 9,011 of record NW_024069558.1, read on the forward strand.
CTTGATTTTGTCAGGGTTGGCTTCGATCCCCCGCTGGTTGACAATGAAACCGAGGAACCTCCCGGCCGAAGCGCCAAAGGCGCACTTCGCTGGGTTCAGCTTCATGCGAAACTTCCGCAGGGTGGCAAAAGTCTCCTCCAGATCCGCGATGTGCTGGTCTGCATGGCGGCTCTTCACCAGCATATCGTCCACGTACACCTCCATGTTCCGGCCGATTTGCTCTTTGAAGATTTTGTTGACGAGGCGTTGGTAAGTGGCGCCAGCATTCTTCAGACCGAAGGGCATTACCTTGTAACAGTACAGCCCCCGGTCTGTTATAAAGGCAGTTTTCTCCTCGTCCTGTGGAGCCATCATTATCTGGTTGTAGCCGGAGAAGGCGTCCATGAAAGACAGCAGCTGATATCCGGAAGTCGCGTCGACCAGTTGGTCTATCCGCGGAAGCGGAAAGCTATCCTTGGGGCATGCCTTGTTCAGGTCGGTGTAGTCGACGCACATCCTCCACTTTCCGCTCGCCTTCCGGACAAGTACGACATTTGCCAGCCATTCGGGGTAGCTGACCTCCGTTATGAATCCTGCCTCCAAGAGCTTGTCTACCTCCTGGTCGACCACTCGGATCCGATCCGGGGCACAGTGTCTCTTCTTCTGCTTTACTGGTCGGTGGGTTGGGTCGACGTTGAGGGCGTGAGAAATGACCTCCGGGTCGATCCCAGGTACATCGGCCGCCGACCAGGCAAATACATCGGCGTTGGCTCGGAGGAATTCCACCAACCGAGCCCGAGCTCCCGGGTCGAGATTGGTGCCGACCCGGACCGTCCGGTCCGGGCGACCTTCCTCGAGGGGAACTTCGATCACACCTTCGGCCGGCTCCCCGTGCCGCAAGGCCACCTCGTCTCTGGCGTCGAGGGACTCGACGCTTAAGGCTTCTACAGGCTTCTTCCCTTTGAGAGTTGCTAGGAAACATTGCCTTGCGGTCGGTTGGTCACCTCGGACCTCTCCAATCCCGGCCGCCGTGGGGAACCGCATGAGCAAGTGGTACGTTGAGACCACCGCGCGAAGGGCGTTCAGTCCGGGTCGTCCGAGGATAGCGTTGTAGGCCGAGGGAACACGGACGACCAAGAACCCGAGCCGCACCGTGGCTTCTGCGGGTGCAACGCCCGCAGTCACAGGCAGCTCAACGACACCTTCGGCCGAGACAGCGTCTCCAGTGAATCCTATGAGGGGGGTGGATGTTTTGTGCAACAATTGTCTGGACAAGCTCATCTTTTGGAAGGCCTCGTAAAACAAAATATCAGCTGAGCTTCCACTATCCACAAGAACACGCCTTACATCATAGTTTGCCATAGTGAGGGAGATCACCATGGCGTCGTCGTGGGGGGTCTGAACCCCCTTTACATCTTCATCACAAAAAGTGATTGCGTTACCGACCCTCTGCCTCTTTGCGACGGCTGCCCTTGATGCTTCAGTCGAGCCCCCCGCGTTCCTCTCGGGCCGGGGGCAGCCCCCAGTGATAGTATGGATCACGCCCGCGACGGGTCGATTCTGCTCCCGAGGCTCCGGAGGGGCCGGGTCGGCCGGACGCGAGTCTGCGGGGGGACGTCGGTCGTTCACATATCGACCGAGACGCCCTCGGCGGATGAGAGCCTCGATCTCGTCCCGAAGCTGGAAGCAGTCTTCGGTGTCGTGGCCGTGGTCCCGGTGGTACTCACAGTACGCCCGAGAGGGCCTCCTCCCAGGGATCTTCTTCATCTGTCTCGGGACCGGGAGGTCCTCCCGCCCCTTGATTTCCATGAGGATCTAGGCCCGGGGAGTCAGGAGAGGAGTGTACCGGTTGAAACGTCGGAGCGGAGAACGAGGGCGTAGGGCGCCGTGGTTCCTCACCGGCGACAGGCTTCTGCGCCGACGTTGAGGCGTCGGGCTCCTCCCCTGGCGTGCCTCTTTTCGCCTTTTCTTCCCGAGCTTTGGAGGGATCTCGGCGGCCTCCTTGCTCCGGTGGGCGGCCGCCTCCTCGGCGTCCGCATACTGGTTCGCCCGGGACAACAGCTCCGGGAAGCTCCGCGGCAGGCGTTTGTCCAGGGAGAAGGTGAGTCTGCCCTTTCGGAAGCCACGCTTCAGGGCTGAAAGAGCCACCTCCTGGCTCAGGTTCCGGACTTCCAACGTAGCCTTGTTGAAGCGGGTAAGATAATCCCGCAAGCTTTCTCCCTCGTTTTGCCGGACATCAAAGAGGGAGTCGGAGACCAGTCGCCGCCGGCTACTGACGGCGAAATGGGTGATGAAGAGGCGGGTAAACTGATCGAAGGTCTGGATCGAATTAGCCTCCAAGCCGGCGAACCACGCCCTTGCCGGGCCACGGAGGGTCGCCGGGAAAGCCTTGCAGAGGAGAGGACCTGATGCTCCGTGGAGGAGCATAAGGGTCCTGAAACTCTCGACGTGATCCCGCGGGTCCGCCGCCCCGTCATAGGGCTCGATCGCCGGCATTTTAAACCCCGGCAGATTCGGGGTCCGCAGGATCCTCGAGGCAAGCGCCGGTTGGGAGGAGATCTCCAAGTCGGCGAAGAAATCTTTAGAGTGGCCCTTCAGGACCTGGAGTTGTCAGTGGAGATCGTCCACCCGCCGGTCCAGGGAGCGCGACCGATGGGTGGGAGACAAGGAGCACCGAGAGGGGGACCGACTGGAGCGCGGGTTCCTTGAGGACTGGGGGGTCTGGGAACGCGCCCGGGCCTGCTTCTCGTACCCCGCGCAGCTCCGATGGGACGGTCCCGGCAGAATGGACCGTGCTCGAGAATCTTCCTCGCGCCGGCGCTCCTCCCCATGGGAGAGGAAGGAGCGCGGGTTAAGGAGGACAGGTGAGCGCTCAGGGAGCAGCGGCTCCTGGGCCCGCTGCGGCGCCCGAGACATCACACCCTGCAGGTTCTGCACCGCCTCCGCGAGGGTGCGAACCTGCTGGGCTAACTGGTCGAACTGAGCGGCTTCGACCATCTGAATGGGGGGTGGAACGGTGGAGTGTTGCTGAGAATGTGTTGGAGACGCAGCGGCCTCCCGGCCGGAGGCGCGAGAGGCCCCGCGATCGGAGGCATTGGAAGCTCCACGACCACCTCGCCGTGCCATTACGATCGCTCTAAGATTCGGCCCTCCTTCTAGCGCCAACTGTTGCTGGTGGTCCAAACCGAGAACGATTGGCACAGCGGTGTGAACGGAATTCCGTCTGAGTTGCCTTGGTTGGTGTTGATTGTGCTCCACCTTCCACCGGGAAACCTGCAAGCAAGCCTCGCACCACCACTGGGGTAGTGGGGGCCCTCCGACGATCAAGTCAGAGGAGATCGGAGGAGAAGGAGAGATAATTGCAGGTAGTAGAAGAATGCTCTGGAAGTTCTTGCTTACCTCCCCCCTTCTTCCCCCAGCCGCATATATACCAGGCTGGGGGGTCCTTCTGGGGGGGTTGATCATCGTGTGGCACGATGGAGTTGCCACTGACATGGCCGTTACTGGGCGTCGTGGGGTAGCGCTGGGTACGGCCATGACAGGGCGTAGTGGAGCTCCGCTTTGTACGGCTGTTACAGGAGATCGTGGAGCAGCGCCGGATACGACCGTTGTAGGGAGTAGTGGAGCAGAGGGTCGCGGCGTGCTTCAGGGGAACAGCCTGTCGTTGTCGAGAGATTGCCGACTCGGGGTCGGATTGCTGGATCCAGGGGGCAGCCGACTCGGGGTCGGGCTGCGGAGCCGAAGATATCCGACTCGGGTCGGGTTACTGGATCAAGGGGCAGCCGACTCGGGGTCGGGCTGCGAGGCCGAAGATATCCGACTCGGGGTCGAGTTACTGGATCAAGGGGCAGCTGTAATCTTCTAGGGCGCGCGTGCCGGTCACGTGGGGCATGGTGGCTGAGTTCCCCCGTAACAGGTTTGAATTTCAAACTCCCTTAACTTTATCTCTAACGGCTATATTTGCTTTTTGGGCTATAAAAGGGAGCTCTTAAGTGCTTTCCAACAACTTCTCACCAACCCAACACAAGATCATTCAAGAGAGAAGAAAGAAAAAGAGGTTCAAGGGAGTTAGTGCATTCAAGTGAAGAAATCAAGTGCCTTCAAGCTTCCCAAGTGATTTCGTGCTCAACTACTCTCTTCCGCTAGGCATTCAAAGCTCACATTCAAGCCAACGCAATCCATATCGGAAGAACCACCATTTCCCACGCTTCCAACGGCTAAAAGGGTTCTTCCGGGTTCTATTATTTCTCACTGTTTTATTTGCTTCTTGAGAGCTTTTAAATCCTTGTAAAACTTTTTCAATATTGTGCTTGTTCCAGTCAAGGAACTTGGAACAAGGAAAAGACATCCCAAGCCTAGGTGAAATTGGGGGTTATAGGGTTTGTTGTTAGCCCGGTGTAAAACAACGAGTTGGGTAGTGCACTCGCAAAACTACCGGACTGTAATCTTGGATTATAGTGGAAATTCCCAAAGGTGCTTTGGGGAGTGGATGTAGGAGCAGTGGAAGCTCCGAACCACTATAAAACCTTGTGTTTGCGATTGATTGTTCTCATACCTCTATCTTTACTTTAGTTCATACATTTGTGTGTTTTATTTTTAATTAGGCAAAAAGTTTTAAAACACCCAATTCACCCCCCCTCTTGGGTGACCATCTCTGGGCAACAACTTTTGAGCGAGAAATCTAGGAGGACGAGGGTGATCACATGCAGGATGCTCATGGGATGCTCGGATGCGATTGAATGGGAGGAATCCGGATCGATTTGCTTTGGTGTGCTGGAAAGAAGGAAATCACCGGCTAGCTGATTTGGGAAGAAAGTCTCCCCTGTTTCAGCGCTGGGAAGGAGAATGGAAAGAGAGGATCTGGGAGACGATCCGTGAAGCTTTAGAAGTGGCTGGAGGTTGAGCTTTGAATCACGGAAGCTGGGAAGATTGCATCGCGGGAGGAAGTCAGGGAAGGAATATCGGGTTGGATTGGAAGATGGCTCTGTTTTGAGGTTATAAACAGGCAGCCGTGAGGAGGCGGGGATGCGGGCTGATGTGGAGGGCTTTTTGGGCGCGATGATTCCGTGAATAGGAGCGGAATGGCTGGGGATGAGTTGGGAGATGAACGAGATGTGAGCTGGGAGCTTCATCATGGACGTTGAGAAGACCTCCATTCTGAAACAGAGGAAATGGCCATGTGTTGGGAAAAGAGATTGGGAGGTTTGGACACATGGGGAGGGGAAAATGAAATTCTGATGGGTGAACGTGTGAAGAGAAAAAAAAAATGATGGGATTGGGTTTAGGCTTCGTCCAGTTGAGTTTTGAGTCGACCTGCATACATTAGGCTCAATCAATAATTAAATCAAACTCGAATTACCTCTAATAATTTATTAAAATGCAATAATGAAGGGGGCATATTTTCTCATGTTTAAATTTAAAATATGTGTATAAAAGTAATAGTAAGTGCTATGTAAAATAGATTAATTTATACATTATTTAGCACTTATCAGTAAGGATGGAGTAGAAGCTAAGCAAGTTCTAAACAATTACTTATAAATCTATAGGAAATAAAGCTAGAGATATTATACAATCAAGTATGAATGTAAGGCATGAAACACAAGAGATAAGGTATCACAAACACAAAGATGTATAGTGGTTCGGTGCACCCTAGCACCTACATCCACTCCCCAAGACCTCTTGGAAATTTTACTATAATCCCTCAGATTACAGCCGGTTGTTTTACAAGCTCACAACCTAACTTGTTGTTTGTTAGATGTATGCCCTAGAAGCCAATTTTGGCTGACACATTATTAATTCTGGGACATAATTTGTACTTGACTTTATTGAATAAATGAAAGGCATCTTTTTCATTCATATTGTTATTGTGTCTATGAATCGTCCAAGGAATTAATAAAATGATGATGCATATTCTCAAGAGTTGAGAATTTGAGCCATGTATCATTAGTGATTAATTTCTAAATGCTCCTGATCGATGGATCATCACGAGGACGGTGATCGATCCGATGAGATCAGTGCACACATTACTTTTTCTATGGATGGACGAGACTCGAGTCCACGGTGTGGAGACACTGAAGTAATAGTGCAGGTGCTTGTTAGAGAACAAGAGTACTGAGCGTGACCAAGACAAGAAGTCACTTGGATGTCTATCCACTCGTCAGTGACTTGCTTGATGTTGCAGTAATGTGACTAGTCCTTTGACCTGCGGTGCTTTGGCCACTCACAGTAAGGTTATTGTAGTTTGACTGCACACATGCATGGTCTCTAGCCATATGGGTCCATGCAGTGTAGATTGGCTGCAGTAGGTGTTGGAATTTGTATCCTAAATGTCAATCGTCAGCATATTGATGATTGAATTTTGTAAATGAATTGATAAATTAATAAAGTGTTATTTGGCATTATTCATTTCATCTTCAAATGAACTCTTATATGATGAAGTCCTTAGGACTTATGTTATGATAAAGAAAGATTTATCTTTGAGTCCTTAAACTTGTTCGCGACCAAATGATATGTTGTTACTAGGACGACAGCATTATCGAGATTAGGTCGTTGTGTGACATATACGTTGGTTGTCCTCTTAACCAAGGAGTGTGGAGACACTGGTATGCCACACAGGTGAAGTGTAGGAGTACATTTCACTGAACGTGACCAATTCCGGAACGCTCTACTGTCGAGAGATGTTCCGAGTGGATATGGGTATAAGTTTTGCCCTCTGACCTGAGACAGCAACCTGTGACTAGCAAACAACTCACTGTACTTTGGTACCGGACTACCTGAATTTCTAATTCAGTGACGGAAGGTCACTGGGTGCAGTCAAGTACTTGCATAGTCAGTTGTGAGTCAAGATGGAATTGACCCCTCCTGAAAATAGGAGATAATGTCTTGTGATTAATTTAGCAAAACCTTGGCCAGGGAAATCCCAGTGAGGAGTCACGGGATATCTAAAGTTAATCACATAATGGATGTACTAATTATAGGGTTGACAGTGAGCTCTAAGTCATCCTGGCATTAGGAGTCAAAGGGATTGAATTATACAGTAACCATATTTTAGGGTTCCAGAATATTTGCTTCGCAAATATTCGGCCTATCCGGACATTGGGTACCATTGCTAGATGGTCACATCAATTAGTGTAGGAAATTGTTCCTATACTACCGGCTTAGGTTCGAACCTATGAGGTCACACGCATAGAAGATTCCTGATTGATCAAGAAAGCTGATGAATGATTAAGAATCATTCAGGGATAATTTGGTCAATTTGATTGGCAAATTATCTTATAAAATAATTAAAGTAATTATTGAAGGATTAATTAGTAATTAAATTACTAATAAACTCAATTTGATTGAGTAATTGTGCTAAGGATGAGCCAAATTGAATTGGATTCAAGTTTGGGCTCAATCAGGATTTTGACCTGATTGGATTAGGTTGGACCAAAAAGGACTTAAGCTGATCAAATTAATTTTAAATTAATTTGTTCTTAATTGGGATTGACCTAATTGGATTATGTCCAACACAAAGTAATTAATTCAATTTGATTGAGTTTGCATGAGCCAAAATTGAATTGGATTCAATTTGAGCTCAATCAGGGTCTGACCTGATTAGATTGGGTTCAACCAAATTGCTTTGTTTTAATTCGGGTTTGACCAAATTTGATTAGGTGCAACCCAAGGAGATTAGGCTCAGATGATGTGGCAATTATTGGTGACATGGAATTGGATTTCATGAATTTTAAATAAACCAAAATTATTGCATGGCACATGGACCCATTGTTGACACATGGCGACATTGTTTGTTATTTGAATTTAAATTCAAACATTAAGCAATGTGTTAAATGATTTTAATCACTCAAACCATCAGCCAAGGTGGCGTATGAATTTTTGAATGGATTAAATTCGAATTTCAAGAGGTGATTTCGAAATTATGAAGTGTTTTACCTTGCCGTATGGATTTCAAATTCCTTCCGTCTTGCACATGTGTTTAAAATTTGAATTTAAATCAGATTTGGTTGAGATCTGATTTGGGTTGTTCCTATTCCTTTGCATGTGCCAACTAAAAGAGGTTTTTTGAAAATAAATTTCGAATTTTGAATGAAAATTCGGAGGCCATTAAAAGGGGTCAAACATGGGCACCAAAAACACATCCATTGCAGCCTTCTTCCTCACCCGCCTCCTCTTCCTCTTCTTCTCCATTTTAGATAGGGTTTTCAGGGTGAATATCTAGAAGATTCAAGATCAGATCTGAGTCCTCTACTTTTCTTATAAACCTCATCTCCATCTGCTTCAAGACGATTGATCAAGAGTTGATTGAATCCCGACGGGCAGATTTCAGCTTTCAAGTGTTCTGCAACTGCTAGCATTGTTGCGGAAGAAGATCCTTCAGCACTTCGCGTGTACTTCTCATAGAGGCCATTCGTGTGCGTGGCTGTGAAGTCAAGAATCAGATTCACAACTTTCATCCATCATAAAAGGTATTAATCTAGCATTAATCATTTATTATGGTGTCAAGATCTAGGTCCGATTCCCCGAGGTTTTACCCTCTTTTGGGGCTCCTCACGGAGATATCTCCAGAATTCATTTGATGGATATTCGGAGATTAATTGGAATAGAGTTCTTAAGTTTCAGATCTGATAGTTAATCATGCATAAAAGTTTTAGCATAATTGTTTAAACGATTCCGGCATAATCCTATGTGTTCTTAATGTGCTGATTTCTAGATTTGATCCTGTAAGCATGCATGAATTAAATTGTTTGATTCATTTTTCCGCTGTATTTTTGAAATTTTAAAAGAACTACGTGTGGCTTGATTTCCCTTGTGAAGGGGTACGTAGGCAACCCGATCAGGTTCAGCCATGGTTTTCAAAAAATAAAAAATTCAGCATGCTAAACACCGAAGAACCTAGGAATAACTTTCATTGGTATCAGAGCCAGGTTTATGTTTAAACTTTTATGTTTTAATTCTTGCAATTAAATCTGAAATCATTAACATGTTTAGATTAGATCTAAAGTGCTTTTTATGATTGATTTAACTGCTGATTATACATGATTAAGTAGATCTGAAATTTTGGATGCATATGATGCATGTTTGTGTTAGGATTAGTAACATGAATAAATTTGAAATCATAATATTGTTTAGATTAGATCTAAATAAAGTTTATGATTCATATGATCTCTGATTTTAATGAACAAATCAGATCTAAAAATAAAAGTAAAAAAATAAATACATAAGATGTATGTTGTTTGTATTAATTCATGTTGTTATGTATATGTGATGCATGAACGTAAAACATAATGACTTAAACATGAATTAAATCTGATTACATGTGATTAATTACAAAAACTCAGATCTGAAAATATGTTTTAAGAACTGAAAGATTGTAATTAATATGTAATTAAAAAGAAATATGCAATGATCAAAACTTTCATAAGTCTAAACTTAATTGAGAATTAAGTGTTATGAAATAGAATTGTAACTCAATTAATTGACATTGCATAATTCTTTGGGCATATGGGTTAGCTTGAATCAAGTTCTTAGGATTAGGTTAGACCTAAGGTTAGAGTCAAACATGGTCTAATTAGAGTTAATTGATCAAATCTAATTAAGTAGTAACTAGATTAGGTCAAGAAAACTCTAGGTTAAATACAATAGTTGTAGATTGATCAATTCCATGTCTTTGATTAGACCAAGATGGAACTTGATTTAGGCTCAGAGGTGCAGCCCGAGTCATTTGAGTAATCAAATCGAAATTGATTAACCAGTCGGTGTCTAAGGTAAGTTTGGCAGTTTTGACCGGTGGTTTTTAATTGGGAGCTACTCGCACTGATTCGTCTTTGTCGAGTTAATGGCATATCTCTTCCACCGATCTCACTTACCTGGCCGATATGGTCAATCACATTTTGATTGGATCACTTAATGATTCGAGTTAGCCCATGCCTTAAGAAAAATCAGTATGACTGATTTAGGTGTCTCCTTAACCGGTTTGAGTCTAATCTGATTTGGTGAAGTCAGTGAAAGAAATTAGACTAACTGGATCTTCTCATCTATCCTAATTATGAAATCCTCTAAAATTATTAGGTCCTTAAAATGAAATGGTTATGGGGATAACTAGGTCATAGCCTCCCATTAAGTTGGGTGATAATGGGTCCAATGTTTTGATAATTATTGGAGGCGCCACACGCCTGGTACTTATCAAGCATTGGAATTGTCATTCAATATATGATGAGTTAAGTGTACCTTCAATAGGCGGTCAGGTGAGCCGAGCCACACTCGAGCTTGGTCGTCTATTAGTTGATTAGACTTAACCCTATCATTTAATGGTTGGACCTGACTAGGGCATTCGGTGGAGGCGCCACACGCCTGCCGAAAAACCTAGGGCAAAATCATCACTAGAAGTTGCTTGGTGAAGCAATTGGTGAAGAACCTACTAATAGGTGCATATGGGTTGGCCGAGCCACACTCGGGCCTATATGTGATCTATTGGGTTCTAGTGCCCACTAAAGAATTAGGAGTAATTTTTGAATTAGAGGTAGAGGCTACCAATTTGTATAAAATAGTGGAAATACCTTTAGACTAAAGTCCAAGTCTATTGAGTTTAGTCAATTCATATACTAATAGCCAAATTTTCTTTTTATGCAGAAATGGCCACTAATTTATCACTTCGCTCATTGTTGGACAATGACAAGTTGACTGGTCCAAATTTCAATAATTGGCATAGGAAACTGAAAATAGTGCTAGAGCATGAGAGGATCCTTTATGTGATAACGGATCAAGCACCTGAGCAGCCCGCTGCTAATGCATCAAGATCGGCCAGAGACACTTATCAGAAGTGGCTCAGTGACCGGATCACTGTTCGATGCATCATGTTGGCAGCAATGAGTGATGAATTTAGTAGGCGTTTTGAGAATACGCAGCCAGAAGATATCATTCAAGTGTTGAATGAATCATTCGGCGTTCCTGACGACGTTGAGAGGCACAAAACTAGTTGTGCCATCTTCAGCGCCCGAATGAAAGATGGGACTTCGGTAACTGATCATGTACTGTACATGATTGAGTTGATCGAGCTTCTAAGCTCTCTTGGCTTTTTCCTTCATGATCAATTGGGGAAGGATGCCATACTAAACTCATTGCCTGGATCATACCGTCCTTTTCTCACTCATTTTCGTATGACGAAACCTGTAGTGAATTATCATCAATTGTTGGGGTTACTACAGACGTTTGAGAATGATCACCAACTTCATAAGAAGACGGTGAACTTAGTGGGAGGTTCATCCAAGGGTCGCTCCTTTAAGAAAGGGAAAAGAAAAAATAAAATCCAAAAGAAACAGGTGCACCATGCTCAGCCTAGTCAGAAAAATAATAAAAAGGCTGATCAGAGAAAGGCGGAGTGCTTCTTCTGCAAGAAGCAAGGACATTGGAAGAGGAACTGTCCTCTTTACATTGCATCCCTCGATCCGAACTGGCCTAAGAAAAGTAGGCAATCAGTTGCCAATCAAGGTACTTATATGATAACACCTTGCAATTTTTCTATTTGTGATAATTCGTCCTGGGTATTGGATACCGGTAGTCCTTTTAATATTTGCAATTTGTTGCAGGGGCTACAAGTCAGTAAGAGATTTGAAGAAGGAGAAAGGTTCCTGAATGTTGGAGATGGAAGACTAGTTCCAGTTCTAGCTTTAGAAATTCTTAAACTTAAATTCAGCTCTCATGTAAATGTCCTTAGTGATTGTCACTATTGTCCAAGTTTTCTATTGAATATCATTTCTGTAGGCCTTTTGGCCAAAAATGGTTATGAAATATCAATAAAAAAGGATTATTGCAATGTCATTTGGAATGGTGTTGTTGTAATGAATGGAATTCTGAGTAATGGCATTTACATTTTGTCACAGCCTGTTCATGTAATGTATAAATCCAATAAGCGCCCTAGAATAGATAATATCACGGATGTCTACCTTTGGCATCATAGGCTAGGTCATATTAACAAGAACAGGATGAACAAGTTAAGTAAAGAAGGAATCCTTGATGTTAATGATTGTGAATCATTGACAACCTGTGAATCATGTCTTCTTGGTAAAATGACCAAATCACCTTTTACCGGAAAAGGTGAACGAGCCAGTGATTTATTGACCCTTGTACATTCTGATGTATATGGGCCAATGAGCACAGATGCTAGAGGTGGGGATTCATATTTCATTACGTTTATAGACGACCTTTCAAGGTATGGTTATGTCTATTTAATGAGACATAAATCTGAATCATTTGAAATGTTCAAATTATATCGTAATGAAGTAGAAAAACAAACTGGAAAGAGTATTAAAACTCTTCGATCAGATCGAGGAGGTGAATACCTCTCCAGTGAATTTTTGACATATCTAGGAGAAAATGGGATTCTCTCTCAATGGACTCCTCCTGGTACACCACAATATAATGGTGTGTCAGAAAGGAGAAATCGAACTCTGTTAGACATGGTTCGATCCATGATGGGGTTTGCTAATCTGCCCATATCCTTTTGGGGATATGCTCTTGAGTCAGCCTGCTATATTCTAAATAAGGTTCCAAGTAAATCTGTAAATAAAACACCACATGAGATGTGAACTGGACGCAAGCCGATGCTCTCTCACCTTAGGATTTGGGGGTGTCCGGCGTACGTCAAACGTTTGAAGACAGACAAACTTGAACCCAAGTCTGACAAATGTTTCTTTGTTGGTTACCCTAAAGAAACTAAAGGATATTACTTCTACTTTGCTGAAGAACAAAAATTGTTCGTAAGCAATAGAGCAATTTTCTTAGAAAAGGAATTTCTTGGTGAAGGAACAAATAGCTCTAATGTTGGGCTTAGAGAAGTTCAACATGTAGAAGATCCGACACCATCTACTGAACCAGTTGAGTCGGATTTGATTAGATACACCATTAAGGCGATCGGGTAGAGTACCACGTCAGCCAGACAGATACTACGGTTTCTTGGTCCGGGATGGGGATCCTATCGAACTTGATGAAAACGATGAGGATCCGATCACATATATGGATGCAATGCAGAGGTATGACTCTGATAAATGGCTTGGAACCATGCAATCCGAAATGGAATCCATGAAGGTCAATGATGTTTGGACATTAGTTGACCCACCCGAAGGAATTAAACCCATAGGGTGTAAGTGGATATTCAAAAGGAAACGAGGCGCTGACGGAAAGGTAGAGACCTATAAAGCTCGTCTGGTTGCCAAGGGTTATCGTCAACGTTATGGTATTGACTATGACGAGACGTTTTCTCCTGTGGCAATGCTCAAGTCCATTCGGATTGTGCTTGCGATAGCAGCACATTTAGACTATGAAATCTGGCAAATGGATGTAAAGACCGCATTTCTAAATGGAGATTTGGAAGAAGAAGTGTATATGATACAATCTGAAGGTTTTACATCTGCAGATGAGTCTAAAGTGTGCAAGCTTCAAAAATCTATTTATGGATTAAAGCAAGCTTCACGGAGTTGGAATATACGTTTTGATAAGGTAATCAAAACATATGGCTTCATTAAGAATAAAGAGGAACCTTGCATTTATAAATGGGCAAATGGTTCAGTTATTATATTCCTTATTTTGTATGTGGATGACATTCTTTTAATCGGGAATGACATTCCTGCATTACAAGGAATAAAGGTTTGGCTATCATCTCAATTTGCTATGAAGGATTTGGGAGAAGCATCTTACATCCTAGGGATGAAGATCTATAGAGATAGATCTAGAAGATTGCTTGGATTATCCCAATCCACATACATTGATACTATACTGAAGAGGTTCAGTATGATTAATTCCAAGAAAGGCTATCTTCTGATGGGCCATGGAATTAACCTCTCTAAAAGGGATTGTCCGACAACCCCTCAAGAAAGAGAGAGTATGGATAGAATTCCATATGCTTCAGCAGTGGGATCTATAATGTATGCCATAACATGTACTAGACCAGACGTGGCATACTCACTAGGAGTAGTGAGCAGATACCAGTCTGATCCAGGTAGCAACCACTGGAAGGTTGTAAAAACCATCCTTAAGTATTTGAGAAATACTAAAGATTAGTGGCTTGTCTATGGTGATTCTGACTTAAAACTTGAGGGATATACTGATTCAAGTTTTCAGTCAGATCAAGATGATAGCAAGAGCGTGTCAGGATATATCTTCACTCTTAAGGGTGGGGTCATCTGCTGGAAGAGTTCCAAGCAGCATACAGTGGCAGATTCTACATGTGAAGCAGAATATATCGCAGCATCTGATGCCGCCAAGGAAGCTGTATGGTTGCGGAAGTTCATCACCGAGCTTGGAGTGATACCCTCCATTGATGGTCCAGTGCCTGTATTTTGTGACAATACTGGGGCCATAGCTCAAGCAAGGGAACCTAAAGCACATCAGCGGACCAAGCATATTCTACGTCGCTACCACCTGGTTCGAGAGATCATCGATCGAGGTGATATTGATCTTCAGAAGATTGGCATTAGGCTAAGTGGGTATCAAAGAGTTCGACGAACACAAGTCGAAGATGGGTATTAGATACTGTGCCGATTGGCATTAGGCTAAGTGGGAGTTGTTGGGATTTGTATCCTAAATGTCAATTGTCAGCATATTGATGATTGAATTTTGTAAATGAATTGACAAATTAATAAAGTGTTATTTGGCATTATTCATTTCATCTTCAAATGAACTCTTATATGATGAAGTCCTTAGGACTTATGTTATGATAAAGGAGGATTTATCTTTGAGTCCTTAAACTTGTTCGCGACCAAATGATATGTTGTTACTAGGACGACAGCATTATCGAGATTAGGTCGTTGTGTGACATATATGTTGGTTGTCCTCTTAACCAAGGAGTGTGGAGACACTGGTATGCCACACAGGTGAAGTGTAGGAGTACATTTCACTGAACGTGACCAATTCCGAAACGCTCTACTGTCGAGAGATGTTCCGAGCGGATATGGGTATAAGTTTTGCCCTCTGACCTGAGACAGCAACCTGTGACTAGCAAGCAACTCACTGTACTTTGGTACCGGACTACCTGAATTTCTAATTCAGTGATGGAAGGTCACTGGGTGCAGTCAAGTACTTGCGTAGTCAGTTGTAAGTCAAGATGGAATTGACCCCTCCTGAAAATAGGAGATAATGTCTTGTGATTAATTTAGCAAAACCTTGACCAGGGTAATCCCAGTGAAGAGTCACGGGATATCTAAAGTTAATCATATAATGGATGTACTAATTATAGGGTTGACAGTGAGCTCTAAGTCATCCTGGCATTAGGAGTCAAAGGGATTGAATTATACAGTAACCATAGTTCAGGGTTCCAGAATATTTGCTTCGCATATATTCGGCCTATCCGAACGTTGGGTACCATTGCTAGATGGTCACATCAATTAGTGTAGGAAATTGTTCCTATACTACCGGCTTAGGTTCGAACCTATGAGGTCACACGCATAGAAGATTCCTGATTGATCAAGAAAGCTGATGAATGATTAAGAATCATTCAGGGATAATTTGGTCAATTTGATTGGCAAATTATCTTATAAAATAATTAAAGTAATTATTGAAGGATTAATTAGTAATTAAATTACTAATAAACTCAATTTGATTGAGTAATTGTGCTAAGGATGAGCCAAATTGAATTGGATTCAAGTTTGGGCTCAATCAGGATTTTGACCTGATTGGATTAGGTTAGAACCAAAAAGAACTTAAGCTGATCAAATTAATTTTAAATTAATTTGTTCTTAATTGGGGATTGACCTAATTGGATTAGGTCCAACACAAAGTAATTAATTCAATTTGATTGAGTTTGCATGAGCCAAAATTGAATTGGATTCAATTTGAGCTCAATCAGGGTCTGACCTGATTAGATTGGGTTCAACCAAATTGCTTTGTTTTAATTCGGGTTTGACCAAATTTGATTAGGTGCAACCCAAGGGGATTAGGCTCAGATGATGTGGCAATTATTGGTGACATGGAATTGGATTTCATGAATTTTAAATAAACCAAAATTATTGCATGGCACATGGACCCATTGCTTGACACATGGCGACATTGTTTGTTATTTAAATTTAAATTCAAACATTAAGCAATGTGTTAAATGATTTTAATCACTCAAACCATCAGCCAAGGTGGCGTATGAGTTTTTGAATGGATTAAATTCGAATTTCAAGAGGTGATTTCGAAATTATGAAGTGTTTTACCTTGCCGTATGGATTTCAAATTCCTTCCCTCTTGCACATGTGTTTAAAATTTGAATTTAAATCAGATTTGGTTGAGATCTGATTTGGGTTGTTCCTATTTCTTTGCATGTGCCAACTAAAAGAGGTTTTCTAAAAATAAATTTCGAATTTTGAATGAAAATTCAGAGGCCATTAAAAGGGGTCAAACATGGGCACCAAAAATACATCCATTGTAGCCTTCTTCCTCACCCGCCTCCTCTTCCTCTTCTTCTCCATTTTAGATAGGGTTTTCAGGGTGAATATCTAGAAGATTCAAGATCAGATCTGAGTCCTCTACTTTCCTTACAAACCTCATCTCCATCTGCTTCAAGACGATTGATCAAGAGTTGATCGAATCCCGACGGGCAGATTTCAGCTTTCAAGTGTTCTGCAACTGCTAGCACTGTTGCGGAAGAAGATTCTTCAGGACTTCGCGTGTACTTCTCGTAGATGCCATTCGTGTGCGTGGCTGCGAAGTCAAGAATCAGATTCACAACTTTCATCCATCATAAAAGGTATTAATCTAGCATTAATCATTTATTATGGTGTCAAGATCTAGGTCCGATTCTCCGAGGTTTTACCCTCTTTTGGGGCTCCTCACGGAGATATCTCCAGAATCCATTCGATGGATATTCGGAGATTAATTGGAATAGAGTTCTTAAGTTTCAGATCTGATAGTTAATCATGCATAAAAGTTTTAGCGTAATTGTTTAAACGATTCCGGCATAATCCTATGTGTTCTTAATGTGCTGATTTCTTAATTTGATCTTGTAAGCATGCATGAATTAAATTGTTTGATTCATTTTTCCGCTGTATTTTTGAAATTTTAAAAGAACTACGTGTGGCTTGATTCCTCTTGTGAAGGGGTACGTAGGCAACCCGATCAGGTTCAGCCATGGTTTTCAAAAAAAAAAAAATTCAGCATGTTAAACACCGAAGAACCTAGGAATAACTTTCAGTAGGTTCACTGTAGAGTAGGGTATGCACCTATAAGGAATCTATCGACCTTGATAGATAAGGAGAGATCCTATGTGATTTATATGACTGAGTTCGTAAGACCTCGGCCGGGGCAGTATGCACAGTGGAGAAAGAGTTTTCCACTCTCGAACTTAAGTCGAATAAATCTTCACATACGACAGACGATGGGGTTTGACGAGTTGTCCATGACCTCCGTCCTGTAGGGATCCACGATAGTAGGACTGTATCACATATTAACTGCACCTAGAAGTTCATCATTCTATTCTGCTGGGTAGCCACTACACGCTGCTAGGTGTCACTGGTGGATGGTGAGACTCATAGGGAATATCTCGATGATCGATAAACCCTAATGAGTTGAGTTGGAATCATTCCAACCCATTGAAAGGAGTTTTCAATGATATTGAGATAGAGATCACAATATATCTCACTACCAGTCAGAATAGAACCTATGGGGTCACACACACTAGAAGTATTGACCAATCCGATGGTTGAAATGTGATTATGAATCACGAGTAATCAATTCGATTGATAATCAGTTGAAGAAGGAACAATGGAATTTATTAAATGGACTTAAACATAAATTCTACTTCGAGTAGGATTCCTAGAGTCATAATTGGATTAGGACTGAAAATCCTATTTGGAGTAGAACTGGGATTCCTACTTGGAGTAGAATTCCTACAATCCTAATTAGATTAGGAGTTTTGAATTAAATTTGAATTCCTACTTAGAGTAGGATTCCCAGAGTCCTAATTGGATTAGGACTTTGGATTCAAATTAGAGTCCTAATTGGATTAGGACTAAAATTAAATAAGTCCTAATTGGATTAGGATTTCTTAAGTCCTAATTAATTATTAATCTCATGAATCAACATGACTCCTAATTGGTTTAGGATTGAAGAGTTCAATTGAGTCATGGTTCATTCAAGTTCTAATTGGATTAGGACTAGCATAGATTGAACCCGATTGATTCATGATTTGGTTAAACCCTAATTGGATTAGGACTAAACCAAATAGGGGCATCCTAATCCTCCTTAGAGGAGGATTAGGGCAACACAAGAAGGAGGGGCTCACTCCCCTCCTCCTTTTCTTCCTTGGTGCGGCAACACACGAGGGGCCGGCGCCCCTCTTGGTAAAACATCAAGGGCTCCTAATTTGTAGGAGCCCTAGATGCCTTTAAAAGGGGAAGAGGGGCGGCACCCTAGGGCAATTGAAGCCCTCTTGTTTTCAGCCGTGGCCTCCCTCTCCCCTTCTCTTGGTTTCAGCCGCAAGCAAGGAGAAGAACAAGGTGGTGTTGGCGGCTCCCTTCCTCCACCCTTCCTTCTTCCAATGCAGGGAAAAGATAAAGGCTGCAAAGCTTGGTGATCTTCTTCCTTGGTTGTTCCATCTTCTTCCTCCTCCCTCTAGCATTCAAGAGTTGAAAGAAAGGGAGGTGATCAGCTATTAAAACATATCTCTGCAAGGGAGCTAGCACCCCGAGGAGATTGGAGCGTCAGGATTGGTCCTCTGCTTCGTGTGGATACCCGTAGAGGCCGGACACTTGAACGGCTTCAAGCGAACCTTCTTCCAAAACCACGATCATCAAGTTGCGGTGATCACCTACCCACACAAAGGTGAAGATCTGATCTTCCTAATAGTTTAAAAGTTTTTTAATCCTTATCTAACTATGAACGATTTTTGAACAACGTTCATGTGATGAACGTGTGATCCCGCGCATGCCTCTTCCACTGCCATCTGAATTTTTTTTAATTTTCTGCGGCATGGGCAGGTTCTAACAGTGGTATCAGAGCCTAGGCATTGTAGATTAAGGTAAGGATTAATTATCTAAAGGCATCTTAGATTTGAAATTTAAAAGGTTATGCATGCTGAAAATTTTCTGCATGCAGATTTTTCAAGGATGCTGATTTTTGCATGCTGATTTTTATGTTAATTGCATAACCTATGTTAATGAGATTACAAAGTTTAGAATCATGATTAGCATGATCAGCAACCTATGTCATAACATAATCAATTAAGTTTCAGATCTGAAAAGTATAATTGTTGCATGCGGTGATGATCATAGGATTCAAACTCTTTTGGTATCAAATGTAATGACCTGCGATGTGATCTGTAATGTCATGTAATTTTTCAGACGCTCGCATGCATCTTATTTGATGTTTTGAGGGGCCTGCATACCTCCTAAAAGGGATGTAATATATATTTTTATTTTATATATATTTGGTTGTATTTCTGTGATGTGATGTACGTCAACGATCAAGTCGAAGATTGTTGACCCCCTAATGGATTTTGATGAATACAAAACACTAGAGTATAATTCCATTTATCTTAACAATTTATTTGAGAATTTCAGGTGATTAATTAATAATATTGTTAAGAATTGTCTAGGCAAGTTTCCATAATTTTTAAGGATTTATTGAAGAATTTTTTAGTTGAAGAAAATAGATCAGGGACAGCCGAGACGTCTCCGGATTGTCTCAGAGACGTCTCTGGCACAAACAGAAAGAACTGGCACGTCTGGAGACGTCCCCGGCACCTGGCGAGGCGTCTCGCAGGGTCGGAGTCGACTCTCTCAGAGGCGGCAGAAAGGCCGATTTCAAGGGATGCGCGCGAGTCGTCTCCACAGGACGCGGAGTCGTCCCCGCGAGTAAAAAGCAGACTTCTGGAGTCGTCCCCGAGGTAGCGGAGTCGACTCTCTCAGGGTATTCCAGAGGATGTCTTTTTCGATGATAAGGCAGCAGAGACGTCCCCTGAAAAAGCGGAGTCGACTCTCTCAGAGAATTCCAGAGGACTTGTTTTTCGAAGATAAAACAGCGGAGTCGTCCCCGAGGCAGCGGAGTCGTCCCCATGCAAAAAGTGCAAACATCCCGAGACGTCTCCGTAAAGTGCCGAGGCGACCCTCTCAGAAAAACAGAAAAACAAGCATTCAAACGGTTCATCATCAGAGTCGTCCCCGTAAAGCGCCGAGTCGACCCCAAACAACGTCAAAAGAAAAATCTTACAGCCGAGACGTCTCGCGTTGAAGCGGAGACATCTCCGGAGCGCCTGGGACGCGACTGACACCTTTTTGCAGGTTTGTTTGAATTTCAAACGTTTCTTTCTTTGTGTCTAACGGCTATATTTGCTTTTTGGACTATAAAAGGGAGCTCTTAAGTGCCTTCCAACAACTTCTCACCAACCTAACATAAGATCATTCAAGAGAGAAGAAAGAAAAAGAGGTTCAAGGGAGTTAGTGCATTCAAGTGAAGAAATCAAGTGCCTTCAAGCTTCCCAACTGATTTCGTGCTCAACTACTCTCTCCCGCTCGGCATTCAAAGCTCACATTCAAGCCAACGCACATCGGAAGAACCACCACTTCCCACGCTTCCAACGGCTAAAAGGGTTCTTCCGGGTTTTATTATTTCTCACTGTTTTATTTGCTTCTTAAGAGCTTTTGAATCCTTGTAAAACTTTTCATTATTGTGCTTGTTCCAGTCAAGGGACTTGGAACAAGGGAAAGGCGTCCCAAGCCTAGGTGAAATTGGGGGTTGTAGGGTTCGTTGTTAGCCCGGTGTAAAACAACGAGTTGGGTAGTGCACTCGCAAAACTACCGGACTGTAATCTTGGATTATAATGGAAATTCCCAAAGGTGCTTTGGGGAGTGGATGTAGGAGCAGTGGAAGCTCCGAACCACTATAAAACCTTGTGTTTGCGATTGTCTGTTTTCATACCTCTATTTTTACTTTAGCTCATACATTTGTGTGTTTTATTTTTAATTGGACAAAAAGTTTTAAAATACCCAATTCACCCCCCTCTTGGGTGACCATCTCTGGGCAACAAGTGGTATCAGAGCAGGTGCTCTGTGTATTTCTTGAAGACCTAACCGTCTTGGCCAAAGATCTAGATGGCAACACCCTTCAACAATGTTCCTGCTGAGGGGCAGGCAACCAATAGACCTCCACTCTTCAATGGGACAAATTATACCTATTGGAAGACTAGAATGAGGATCTTTATTCAAGCACAAGATTATGCCTTGTGGAGGGTCATAATCAAGGGACCACATGAACCATCTCACATGGTTAATGGCATTCAAATTCCCAAACCTGAGGAGGATTGGGATGAGAATGATA
This sequence comes from Phoenix dactylifera, assembly GCF_009389715.1. Lineage (NCBI taxonomy): Eukaryota > Viridiplantae > Streptophyta > Magnoliopsida > Arecales > Arecaceae > Phoenix > Phoenix dactylifera. Next base: position 30,275 of record NW_024069558.1, read on the forward strand.
ACAGGATGGTTCAACTCAATGCTAGAGCCATGAACTCATTATTTTGTGCTCTAGATATGAATGAATTTAATAGAGTCTCCACATGTAGTTCCGCTAAGAAAATATGGGATAGGCTTGAAGTTACCCACGAGGGTACAAATCAAGTCAAAGAATGTAAAGTGAACATTCTAGTTCACAAGTATGAGTTATTTAAGATGGAACCCAACGAAACCATCTAATGCATGTTCACACGCTTCACCGATATAATAAATGGTCTAAAGAATTTGGGCAAATCCTACACTAACCCAGAACTTGTGAGTAAAATTCTCAGGTCCTTGCCAAAAGCATGGGAAGCGAAGGTCACGGCGATCGTGGAAGCTAAAGACCTCAACACATTGGGACTTGAACAACTATTGGGCTCATGATGACGCATGAGCTCACAATGAAGCAACATGAAGAAGAGTTGCCAAAGAAGAAGACAATCGCACACAAGGCTACTTCGAGTGTGTGTGAAGAAGAAAGTAGTGAGAGTGAAGAAGAAAGCGAAGATGAGGACTTGGGTTTAATAGTAAGGAAATTTAAGAAATTCGTGAGAAGAAAGAAACCCTTCCCAAGAAAGAAGTTTGGAGGGAGAAATGATTGGAAAAAGGAAAAAGAAAAGGAAAGAGACCCAATCATTTGTTATGATTGCAAGAGACCGGGACACATCCGTTCCGAATGCCCTCAACAAAAGAAGCATTTTGGAAAGAAGAAGAAGAAGGCATTGAAAGCAACATGGGATGATAGTGACACATCATCCTCCGAGGAAGAGAAGGAAGAGACCGCCAATTTGTGCTTCATGGCATTCGAAGACGATGAGGTAAGTCATAGCTCAACTACAAATTTTACTTTAGAAGAATTATATGAAGCTTTTCAAGAACTCATGAGTGATTGTAGTATGTTAGGAGCAAAGAATAAAGAATTAAAAGCCTCCAATCAAAAACTAAAGGATGATATTGAAAACCTATTGATTGAGAAGGAGAGCTTCAAAAATGTTAATACCATTGACCTAGAAAATAAAAATTCAAAACTCAGCATTGAAAATGAAACGGCAAAAACACAAATTAAGGAATTAAATCTAAAAGTTAAATTCCTACTCAATAGTAATACCTTACTTGCGCAAAATGTTGAACTCCTTAAAAAGGATAAGGAAGAATTAGTTAAAGAAAATGTGGATCTCAAGAATGAGGTACATAAGTACAAACCAATTGTTGAAAAATTTACACATAGCTCTGAAAAGTTAAATCTTATTCTATCCAATCAAAGAGCTGTTTTTAATAAAGTCGGTCTAGGATATAAAACTAGCAAACAACAAAAGTATCTAAAGAATTTCTTTGTGAAAGCAAAAGATGTCAAATTTGAAAAACCTACATGCTTTCATTGTGGAAAAAGTGGTGAGGATGATAGTGTTATTTTGATGATTAACAAGCAATAATCTAGAGTATGTTATAAGTTAAATCGATACTTCATTTATAAGTTTATTACTCTCAGTATATTTTGTATTAATTGATATAGATACATTTCATTGTTCATTTGAATGAATCTAACCTTGAGATGCAGCAAAGTGTGGATTGAGTCGACCCAAAGGATGATTGGGTCGACCCTGGCACATCAAGAAAACATTTGGCACACTTCTGCAAAAATGGCAAAGATGAACAGTGAGTTGGGTCGACCCAAGGAAAGCTTGAGTCGACCCAAGGATCAAGATCCTCAAAACAAGACAGAAAAATGGTTCTCTGGATTTACTGAGAGGGTCGACCCAAGAAGTAGTTGAGTCGACCCAAGCTTGAGTCGACCCAAACCCTGAGAGGGTCGACCCAAAGGCAAGACAGAAAAGAAGACAGAAAAGGTTCTCTGGAAACTCTGTGAGGGTCGACCCAAGAAGAAGTTGAGTCGACCCAAGTGAACCTTGAGTCGACCCAAAGAAAGGTTGGGTCGACCCAAGTGAAGGAAGGCTGAATTATAAAGTTTCTGTGTTTCTGAGAGGGTCGACCCAAGGAATGTTTGAGTCGACCCGAGTGAAAGTTGGGTCGACCCAAGGACAGGTTGAGCCGACCCAAACACGGGCTGAAGCATAACGGCTAGTTCTGCAGATGTACTTTTTGTCCTTCCAAAAGTGAGTAACGGCTAGTTTTTGAATTCTAACCATTGGGGCTTGTCCAATGGATGTAGGAAGCTATTTAAAGGGGCACTATTCATCAGATAGATAATCTTTTCCAAAGAATATCAAAGAGTACACAAGAAAGAGAAAGTGCCCTAATCTTCTTCATCCAAGTGCTTCATTCAAGAATCAAAGAAAGGGGTTGAGCAGATTCAAAGAGTCATCAAGAGCTCCATCCTCCCTTGAAGAGTGAAGCATCCTTGACAAAGAAGAGAGAAGTCACTACAAGCGATAAATACTTTCTAAACTCTTCTTTGTTGATTATATTGTTTTATTTGCTCATCTAGGAGTTTAAATCTTACTTCTTTATTTGTTAAACTACTTGTAAAGGTTGGTTGGTTAGCCCGTAAAACCAACGGAATAGGTTGACTGGTAAACCCGGAAAACCAATTGGAAAGGTTCGTTGGTGAGCCCGTAAAACCAACATAGGTTTTTGGTGAACCCGGAAAACCAAAGTGTAAAGGTTTTTGGATTGTGAGCCCGAAAAACAATCCAACTGTAATCCGCGGGATTATAGTGAATTCCCAAGGGGTCGCTTGGGGAGTGGACGTAGGTGCTAAGGAGAGCACCGAACCACTATACTTCTTGTTGTTTGCATTATGATTTGTTTAAGTTCACTAACTCATCATTTAACACAAGTAAGATAGTTAAAATTCAAAAGAAACCAATTCACCCCCCCTCTTGGCTTGTCACCTTGGGCAACAAGTGGTATCAGAGCAAGGTGCTCCAATAGTACTCATTGATCTCACAATCAAGAGTTAAAGATCATGACAACCCAAGTCGGATGTATTATGAGTGAGGGGCAATCCGCAAATAGACCACCTTTATTTAATGGCACAAACTACACATATTGGAAAGCTAGGATGAGGATATTCATTCAAGCTTTAGACTATGAATTATGGTACATCATTACTAGAGGGCCTCACACACCCACACTTAATATAGAGGGCACTATCATACCCAAACCAGAAATGGATTGGAATGAAAGTGATATAAGATTGGCACAATTTAATGCAAAAGCTATAAATGTACTTTATTGCTCTTTAGATATAAATGAATTTAACAGAATATCTACTTGCATCTCTGCTAAAGAAATTTGGGACAAACTTGAGGTCACTCATGAAGGGACCAATCAAGTTAAGGAGTCAAAAATAAACATATTAGTACACAAGTATGAATTGTTTAAAATGGAGTCTACTGAGTCCATAACTGATATGTTTACTCATTTTACTCAAATTATAAATGGGCTTAAGAGTTTAGGAAAGTCTTACACTAACTCTGAATTGGTGCGAAAAATTCTCAGGTCTCTACCAAGAATTTGGGAGGCCAAGGTAACCGCAATTCAGGAAGCTAAGGACCTCAACACATTGCAATTAGAGGAACTTCTAGGATCACTCATGACCCATGAGTTGACAATGAGGGAAAATTCGGAAGAAGAGGTCGAGAGAAGAAAGCCCATTGCCCTAAAGACTACCACCTCTAAACAACAAACTGAATCATAAGATTCAGATAATGATGATGAATTTGATGAAGAAGGGATGGCTGTGCTTGGAAGAAAATTCAGAAAATTTATGAGAGGTAAGAATAGATTTTATAAAAAGAAACCCTTCCTCAAAGGTAGCTCAAGCAAAGAAAAGGGTAAGGACAAAGAAAAAGAAAAAGAAACTCCTATTTGCTATGAGTGTAACAAACCTGGGCATTATAAGATAGATTGCCCAGATTTGAAATGGATGGCAAGAAAACTGAAAAAGAAGAATTTCATGGCTGAATGGAGTGAAAGTGAGGAGTCAAGTTCGGAAGAGGAAGATCATCAAGAGACGGCCCAAATGTGTCATATGGCCAATGACGATGAGGTAGATTCTGAACTTGAATGTGATTTTACTGTTGACGAATTACATAATGCATTCTTAGAACTCATGGAAGAACATAAGAAGCTTATCATTAAAAATAAAATTCTAAAAGAAGAAAATCAATCTCTTATCAAAGATAAGTTAAAACTGTCTCATAACTATGAAACATTAAGTAGGAAACTTACAAATGAAACCAAGATTCTAATTGCTGAAAACATCAAGTTAAAAGAAGATGCTGAAAAATATAAATCCTTGGTAGATAAATTTACACTTAGCTCTACCAAATTAAATATGATTCTTGATAGTCAAAAAGCTGTATATGATAAGGCTGGATTAGGATATAAAACAAATAGGAAACAAAATTCTTAAAGAACATTTTTGTAAAAGCTAAAAATGAAAATATTACTTGTCATTGCTGCAACAAATTAGGACATAAAGCATATGAATGTAACTATAGAAAGTCCAGTCAAAACAAATTAAGTATTAATCAAAAGATTAAATTCAAGAAAGTGTGGGTTCCAAAACGAACATCAAGTACTAACCCTAAAGGACCCAACATAGCTTGGGTACCTAAAGCTCTTTCTTGATCTTGATTGCAGGGGTGTCTTGCAGCTGATAAAGTGGAAAAACGATGGTATCTAGATAGCGGCTGTTCAAGACACATGACCGGTGACGTAGACCAATTTGTCACCTTGGAATCAAAGAAGGGTGGAGTAGTAACCTATGGAGACAATGGTAAAGGACATATCATTGGAAAGGGTAAAATTTTCATTACTCCATCCATTTTTATAGAAAATGTCTTATTAGTTAAGGGATTGAAGCATAATCTGCTTAGCATAAGTCAATTTTGTGATAAAGGGTTTAAAGTCACATTTGAAGCATCTGTATGCATAATCACAAATCCTAAAGATAATAGCATTGTACTTGTAGGACAAAGGCAAAGAAATATTTACTTGGTAGATCTTCATGATGTAGGCAAGAAAAAATGGATTATGCTTAATTACTAATGAAGAAAAGAAAAATGAAACAAGTTGGCTTTGGCATCGTAGACTAGGACATGCTAGTATGGAATTAATCTCAAAACTAGTCAAGAAGGAATTAATAAAGGATGTGCCAAAATTAATTTTTGAAAAGGATAAAATCTGTGGACCATGTACTTTGGGAAAACAAACTAGATCATCTTTCAAATCAAAGAATATAGTATCAACAACTAGGCCTTTTGAACTTATACACATGGATTTATTTGGACCCACTAGAACTGCGAGTCTAGGAGGGAAGAAGTATGGACTAGTTATTGTTGATGATTTTTCAAGATATACATGGATTTCATTTTTGGCACATAAGAATGAAGCATTTTCAGCATTCTTGAAACTATACAATAATATCATAAATGAAAAGAAACTCACCTTAATAGCAATTCGAAGTGATCATGGTACTGAATTTGAAAATCAACACTTTGAAGAATTTTGTACTAAAAATGGTATTTCACATAAATTTTCAGCACCTAGAATGCCTCAACAAAATGGGGTTGTTGAAAGGAAAAATAGGACATTGGCAGAAATGGCACGCACAATGTTGTGTGAGTCAAATCTTCCAAAGTACTTTTGGGCTGAAGCTATAAGCACTGCTTGCCATATTCTAAATCGAGTTTTAATACGACCAATAACCAAGAAAACTCCTTATGAACTTTGGAAGAATAAGAAACCAACTGCTAAATATCTTAAAGTATTTGGATGTAGATGTTTCATCTTAAACAATGGCAAGGAGGATCTAAGTAAATTTGATGCCAAGTCAGATGAAGGTATCTTCTTAGGATACTCCACATCTAGCAGGGCATACAGAGTATTCAATAAAAGAACTCTAGTAGTAGAAGAATCAGTCAATATAATATTTGATGAGTCTGATAGTGAGTCTGCTAGGAAAGAAAATATTGTTGATGATGATATAGGAATTATCGACTTTGAAAAGTTGAATATTGATGACGTGCCAAATCAAGATAAGGGAGATGATTGCGTGCCACCTCAATCCCAAAACTTGCCAAAGGAATGGAGGTATGCATATGGACACCCTAAAGACTTAATCATTGGTGATCCATCTCAAGGGGTAAGAACTCGATCATCTCTTAGAAATTTAAATGATTATCTTGCTTTTGTTTCACAATTAGAACCTAAGACTTATGAAGAAGCTGAAAAAGATACTAATTGGATAAATGCCATGCAAGAAGAATTAAATCAATTTAAAAGAAGTAATGTATGGACATTAACTGAAAGATCAAAGCATAACTCAGTAATTGGAACAAAATGGATATTTAGAAATAAATTAGATGAAAATGGATTAGTTATAAGAAATAAGGCTAGACTTGTAGCAAAGGGATACAATCAAGAAGAAGGAATAGATTTTGATGTTAGATGTATGCCCTAGAAGCCAATTTGGCTGACACATTGTTGATTCTAGGGACATAATTTTGTACTTGACTGTTTATTATTGAATAAATAAAAGGCATCTTTTTCATTCATATTATTTATGTGTCTATGAATCGTCCAAGGAATTAATAAGATGATGATACATATTCTCAAGAGTTGAGAATTTGAGCCATGTATCATTGGTGATTAATTTCTAAATGCTCCTGATCAATGGATCATCACGAGGATGGTGATCGATCCGATCAGTGCACAGATCACTTTCCTTCTAGATGGACGAGATTTGAGTCCACAGTGTAGGGACACTGAAGTGATAGTGCAGGTGCTTGTTAGAGAACAAGGGTACTGAGCGTGACCAAGACAAGAAGTCACTTGGATGTCTATCCACTCGTCAGTGACTTGCTTGATGTTGCAGTAGTGTGACTGGTCCTTTGACCTGCGGTGCTTCGGCTACTCACAGTGAGGTTATTGTAGTTTGACTGCACACATACATGGTCTCTAGCCATATGGGTCCATGCAGTGTAGATTGGCTGCAGTAAGTTCACTGTAGGAGTAGGGTATGCACCTATAAGAAATCTATCGACCTTGATAGAAGAAGAGTGATCCTATGTGATTTGTTAGACTAAGTTCTAAGACCTTGGCCAGGGCAGTAATATAAAGTGGAAAAAGAGTTTTCCACTATCGAACTTAAGTCGAATAAATCTTGACATATGACAGACGATGGGGTTTGACGAGTTGTCCATGACCTCCGTCCTGTAGGGATCCACGATAGTAGGACTGTATCACATATTAACTGCACCTAGAGGTTCATCATTCTATTCTGCTGGGTAGCCACTACATGCTGCTAGGTGTCACTGGTGGATGGTGGGACTCATAGGGATTATCTTGATGATCGATAAACCCTAATGAGTTGAGTTGGAATCGTTCCAACCCATTGAAAGGAGTTTTCAATGATATAGTGATAGAGATCACAATATATCTCACTACCAGTCAGAGTAGAACCT
>NW_024069559.1:0-37794 GCF_009389715.1 Phoenix dactylifera
CAGGGCCCAATGCGTTTAGATAGGATTCTTGTGTTATTTTTTTGTTCCTGATTTGAAGTTCTCTACAAAGTAAAATACATATCATTCTCCATTTAGTGTTTGCTTGTTGTTTTTGCCTAACTCATAATTGGTTTTCACATGCAGAGTTGTAGCTGTTGCAACTCAATTCCAACGGTCTTTTATGAAACTTCTATGTGATGCTCAATTTGAAGAACTATCAGCACAAGATTTGCTGTTGATATATGCATTGAACAATGACTATCTCTTGACATTGCCAATCTATGTTGATTGGAAAAAGGCTTCGGAGTCCAATGCAATAATATTTTAGGTAAAGTCATTGGGCTTAATTCTAACCTATGTTTTGGTTGAACAAGGAAATCACGTAATTGTGACATTGTTGTTGAACATATTGGTTGTGTACGTAATTCATTGTTTCGTCCTACTGTTTTGGAAGTATCAGTATCATTAAAAGGTTAAATGCAGCTTGTATCATTTCCTTTGTACCATTCACATATTCAGATTAAGATACAGTTTTCTTTGCTTATTTCCTGCTATGCCGATGTTACTTTTGTTATTGCTTTTAGTTATCACCCAGTGTATGTTTGTTTCTTTTTCTGGTGAAGCTTCCTAATAAACATCCATTATAAAGAACTACTTAGTAATTGTAGCATACATTGAACATCTCAGTCTGGTTTGCAATATATTTATAAACACAGTTTTAAGTTCTATCCAGGGCTCTGAATCTGAAAAGTTGAACTTCTTGGTTTTGCTTGGAGCCAATGCAAAACCTAGGTTGGCTTTGGAGTTTTGGCTTGTAAGACCATATTTAGTTGTATATATGGGCTATTTGTGTTTTTCTCCTTACTCTTCATTTGTTTAAATTCTGAAAAGTACTTCATTATTTTAAATAAATTTTTAAAGCATTTTGCACTTATTAAAATATTTTATCATTTTTTAAAAAAAAGCCTCTCTTAGCGAGTTCGCCTTAGGCCTCCAAATGCATTGGGCCGCCCCTGGGTGTAGAATAAAATTTCCAGCACAAAGAAGCAGTGCTACGTTCGTGGCATGCCAGCAGCATCGATCTAACTCCACGCATCCAACTATTTTGGAGATGTGTCTCCGCTTGTCTAAATCCTCACGTCCCACATCAGCAATGAAACAAAAACAAAAAAAACAAAAACTGGTGCTTTTGCATTAGATCATATTGATCCATCAAGTGGGCGATAGAAAACGTTCATTAGATACCAATCACTTGCCAGTTGCGTGGTTTTGACATTATAGTAATATATGCTGAAGTAACAATGTATAATTTTCCTGATCTACTAAGCTGGCATCCAACTTGGCACTAAAACTAACACCTCTTCCTCTTCCCTAGGTTTGGCAGCGGCATCAGTTTTTTTTTCCCCTCATTTTTTCTCTTCCGTAGAGGAATAGGGGTGTTAATTTTATGATCATGCTGCACGTCACCTCAATATGCCATGTAAATAGCGTATAGACTTAATAAATTTTTTATATAGCTTTTATATATTCCTCCAGAGTTGCTTTGACGAGTTTGGATTCTCTACCACGCCATATAGGGCTTTTTGAGAGATGGCCAACAACTATCTCACGCATAATCTTGCTGGAACTCAGCCCTCGATCCGATGAGGTTGATGTCCCTAATTTTTCCAATCCTTTTTTCTGATATTAAGAATAGTCCTAATTAATACACCAGCGTTGCTTTGACGAGTTTGGATTCTCTACCGCGCCATCTAGGGCTTGTTGAGAGATGGCCAACAACTATCTCACGTATGGTCTTGTTGGAACTCAGCCCTCAATTCGATGAGGTTGATGTCCCTAATTTGTCCCGATCCTTTTTCTAATATTAAGAATAGTCTTAATTAATACTTCCGCCTGATTAATTTGATGTACTCTATCCCCTCTGGTTTCGTGATTGTCATCTCCTTCTCATATGGGAAAAGATTAGAATCAATCTTTCAGATAACCTAGTTTTAATGTTCGCATCAAGTTGGATATGAGGAATAACTCATTTACTGGATGGATGTCGTGCCCTTTTGGGCCTTAAGAAGAAGATAATTAACTATGATTATGATAATTTCATTATTAGAGTAAAATATCACCTTTTTGACAAATTTGCCCATTCTTTTGTAAATTTCTAAATTTAGTTTTCTTTGGTTCTAGATAGCTATATTATTTGATTAATTATAATTTATTATGGTGCGATGAGTTATTGTTGCATAATTGCATTATTTGTATAATTATTCAAAGGCAAGAAATGCATGTCCAACAGTGAATTTTCATATATGCGCCGTTTGAAGGGAAGTATGATGAATTATGTTAATCCAATAGGAGAAAATTAGGTCATTTTCTTTTTGAAAATAAAAAATTTCTAAAAAGAATTTTTTAGCTTTCACGTAGTGTAGCTTTGGTTCGAAAAAGAAACCGAGCTTCAAATTGTGCTGCGGCTAAAAATTTCTTTTAAAATTTTGATCTGACTCTGAGCTCGAGTTTGGTTGAAGACTGATTGGACTGGCCTAAATTAGGCTCGAGCTTCTCCTCTGAGCTCCAACACAAATGAGACAGAGGGGGGAGAGAGCATGGAGGAGAGAAGAAATATCGGGGAAAGAGAGATTGGGAGGGAGAGAGGGGGAAAGAGATTAGGAGGGAGAGAGGCAGAGCATAGGCCTTTTGATGCCAGGTCAAGCCCTAGCCCAAGCCTGGCCTGACATGTTTTTGGCTGAGCCCGACCCATGCATTCTCGGGCTTGGTTCAAGGCCTGATCTGAAGCTTGCCTGGGTCGACGGGCCTCAGGCTGCTCGGGCCCATTTCTAGCCTTAGATCCAGTGGTCTTTATTGCATAGGACCATCAAATGGTCTAATGGGTGTCCATCAACACAAATAACTTTGATCATGTTAGTGTGGACGTGCCACCAATAACATGAACTTTGTGTTGCAGCATTAAAAGTAGAGAACAAGGCTCTATTTAAAGGTTAGGTTTAATATTGACTTGTCATAATTACTGTTCCCTATAGTATCTTTGTTTGGTTAAATTTATTCATCTATATTCTCATTCTTAGATCTACATATCAAGTTTGTGAAATCTGCCTTAGTATTGTTTTAGACGTGATTCCTTTTGTTTTACATATTTTGGAAAAATTCTCTATGTTTTTGTCTCGAGGATGGAAAGCATATTTATCACTTTGGGATTCCAACCTAGTTAACGGTGATGTGAATGTAGCTTTGGTTTTAAGAGAGTTTCAAATATGTCACAGAGCAAGCTTTCTTCCTCCAAAAAGATTCGACAAATACCTTTAAACAAGATAAACATTGTTTTTTTTTTTTTTTTTTTTTTTTTTGGGGGGGGGGGGGGGGGGGGGGTAGGGGGGGGGGGGGAGGGGGGGCGGGGAGGGGGGGCGGGGGGCAATTACACTACGGCTTTAACATGAATACATCCAACAAAATTCAAAAGTAATATATCCCGAAATGTCCATGGGCAAGTATACAATCCGTCCAAAACAAACGATCAAAGTGATAAGTTACAAAGGAGACCACCTAGTCTGCAGCTTTATTTGCTTCGCGGTAGAAACTCCTCGCAACAAGGAACGTACCCGCTCTCATTAGGCTCGAGATGTACTATACCAAGGGAAGTGCACCCACCTTTTTGGCTTACTCCTGAATCCAAGCAATTACCGTAGCAAAGTTGCCCTCAACTAAAAAGAAACACACTTCACAAGTGAATCAACAAGCGAGATATGGTGATCAATTATATTAGTTATTCTGATAATAGCTATAGTTCCTGCCAATGGCATCATCTATTGGTGATAATAACAAAAGACGGTATAATAGGTCTTTATGAAGGTGATTGATAGTCAACTTTAAAAAACCACGCAATAGCACGTATCTGGTAGGATAGTGATTACGGGTATCGATCCATAGAGATTGGGGTACAGTTGTTTTCTTAAAAATAAAAAATATTTAAAAAGAAGAGTTTGTGAAGAAAATTAAACTAAGGAATTTAATTAAAATGTTATCAGTTTGAGGAAAACTAGGGCAAGAAATTCACCACTAACATCGGAACAAGGGTTAATTATATTTTAATTTATTCTTGGATTATCATGCAAATTGGCTACAAGCCTAATAAGCGTTTAAATAAAAATTCACAAAAGTAATTTGGAAATAATCCATCTTCGGTTGGCATGAAATGTCTACCCTAAACTAATGTGGCAGGACACTGCATCTTCCCTAAGCATGGACTATCTTATATTTACTTAGTGATCATGAAGAAGAGTTGTACGAACATCATACTTAAAATCACAGAAATTAAATATGATTCAAAAGAAGATATCCATTAAAAATAATAAGTTCATACAACCCCAAGAATATAAAATAAAATATAAAACCCTTATCCCTTTGTTAGGGTTGCATCCAGCCCTAGTGAAGAGATCAGCCTTCCATGGAGTCGTGGGCGACAGCAGCAGCGATGTAGAAGGCCTTCATCACGACTGGGTTCTCCCTCCTTTCTCCCGCCGGCTTCCTCTCTCTCTTGGATTTCATCATTTTTTCTTTGGGAAATCATTCCCAAAATACCCCAAAATATTATCTCTCCCTTGGTTCTTCGGTGGGGAACTCCCCTGTCGAGAGATGGAACCGAACCGAAGTTGAAGAATGCTCTGAAGAGAAGAACTCTTCTCTTTATATAGGCTGTCCACCTCCCCTGTTGTACCTCATGTGGCTGTTTGGGATGCACGCAAAGAAGTTCGGATGGAGATAAGAACTGATCGCGGATAAAGCTAGGTGCAGTTGGAAGGCGGTTGCTCCATCTTTTCCGGAAACAGAGAAATGACTCAAACAGGGGAGGATGGGTGAACATGTAAGGTTGCTTAGACAAGGATGGATAACGTCCGTGATGAATGGCGAGATCTTGGAAGATGCTGATCCGTCGAGATGTTGGAGTTGAAGCTTATCCATGGATAACAGAAGGCTGGATCGCGTGGAAGGAATTCATCCGTGAACGTTGGGAAGATGAATCGGAAGCCATGATACGGGAGATCGGCTCTGATCCTTGGATACTTGCAGTTGGTATCTGGATAAGGATCACGCTGATATGCACGGTCGTGGAAGTAGCTGGGGACGTGGAGAAGTTGAGCTGAACTCATCCGTGGAGGGAAGAAGACTTGAATCACGGATGGTTGACGCGATCTGGAAGAGCCTGACGTTGCTTCAACCGGAGGAGACGTGGACGTGAAGCTCGCAATGGGAAGATTCAGATTCTGTTCCGCTGAAGCAGGGGATGACGTTTATCCTTATGAACGGTGGGATGCTTGGAAGAAAACGGAATGAAGGACCTTGGGGCTGATCCTTGAATCGCGGACGCGGGGAAGATAACACTCTGTTTGGGATGCAGGGGAAGATGCATTTTGACGCCGTGAAGCTCGGAGGATATGGAATGCTGATCCACCGGAATGAGGAGAGGATAAGGATGCTGAGACCTCACATGCGGACAGCTGGGAACAGGGGAGCTGATCTGTGGATATTGGAATGATGCGGAGAAGGCTCGGATGGCTCTTGGATAAAATCTGGGATGATACGGATGACGTGGGAGCGTAGGTCGATGGGAAGATGAACACAGTTGAAGCTGGGAGTTCCGGAAGAATCGGGATGCTAATCTGAGTGATCACGGGATGAGAATGAATACGGAGACGTGTAAGTTGAAACAGGGGAGAAGCTTGGGAACGGCTAGCCATGGGATGGGAAGACTCGGCATCTGTTCCGCTGGAAGGATGGTTCTGGAAGAGATTGATTTGTGGATAAGAAGTTTATCCGGAAGAGTATGAGAGCTGGAAGATGTGATCTGAGAAGATAAACTTGGGAAAGAATGGGAATAGGAACACGGGAAGACTAGCATGGAAGGCTTGTTCTTCGGATGGGAGATTAGTCACGGCTGGTTGGGTTAATCCAAAAGGCTATGATGTGTGGGAGGAATTACGTGGAAGAAGGGGAGGATAAGAAAAATGTGGACGGAAGTATCATGCACGAGATGTAAAGCAGGGGAATTAATTCGTGGATGATGGATGACTGGAATGGCTGGTTTCAACCGGGATAAAGTCTAATGAATGTGATACGAGTTTGCAACGTGGGAAGTTTTGAGACAAAATATTAGAACATGACGAAAAGTCGAGCTCAGTTGGATGTGAAAGAAATAATAGAGTTGGGATGAACGGCTGAATCGAAAATCTGAGAGGATTTGAATTGCAGGGTGTATGCGATTTGGGTTCAGCGATCATCCTAAATGAGTTTGACTTGACCTGCATACATTAGACTCAATCAGTAAATAAGTAAAACTCGAATTACCTTTAGTAATTTATTACATGCAATAATGAAGGGTAACACATTTTTTAGTTAAATTCACAAAATATATGAATTAAAATAATGATAAGTGCTACGAATAAAATATTAATTTATGCATTATTTAGCATCTATCAGTGAGAACGAAGGGAATGGCAGCAATTACCAACATGGTCAGCTAAGGATTTCATAAACAATTGGGCATCATATCGACATACAAATAATGCAAATGCTTTCTTCTTTCTAAGCAAAATGCTACCATGGCGTATTATGATAATCCTGAGACATCAGATAGATAATTATCTGCCATTTCAAGGCAGAGTTAAAACAGTAAAAAAAAAAAAAAGGATAGGAAGAAACCTTATGGAATTTACTTACAAAACAAAAATTAGTGATAACAAGAATAGTTGATCATTATTTTACAATGTAAGTATTTATCTTACTGATTTTTCTTTCAAATTTGAATTTTTATATTACATATTAGAATTACATAAATGATTATTTCAGAAAATAAAAGACTATTATTCCTCAGTTATTGTCATTTATTCTGTTATAATTGATAAAAGCAACCGATATTTAATTTCCAAATGAACCTAGTCCAAGGTTCAACCGGACATATAAAACAATTATTTTGTTATATTGGAGAGGGGGAAAAAAATTGAGGAATGACTCTCATTTGGTGATGTTGGTGTCATTGAAACCTTAAACAATGCCCCCTAACGAGAACTTTACAAATGCATTACTTGCACCTTAGGTTAGGAAACACATCTAGGAGCTGCCCTGTAAACAGAATTTGCAAAGTATTGACTTACAGAAGATGGAAATATTCAACCAACTGCTAAATTCTGCAACAAAACGTAAGCAAATAAATGATGGAAATTTAAATCAATAAAGAAGGCATCTAGTGTCTCTATCCAATGCTCAAATCTTAAGAATCATCTTGCATGGCTAGAATCAGATTCATGTTAGTGGACACCAAATTTGCAATTTTTCTTCAATCAAGTTGCTCTTCAATCTTCGCAACCTTCAGTCATCTCCTTTGATGGTGTCTCACATATCTTGCGGACTACATATTATTCTTGTAATAGGATTGAAACCACAACAGCATCAACCCACCTGATTCCCTTCACGAGCCATGTGTGATACTTAATACAATCAACCGTTTGTCGTTATTGTTAGGAAAATTTAAATGTGCACGCGGCCCGAAATTTGGCCACTTAGCCACTTAGCCACTTCCGAATTTTGTTTTTACATTTTCATTCAGTTTATTTAGTTCTTTTTATTACGCTCTTTGCTGGATCTGCAAGTCCGATCGGGTTCGCTTTGACTTCTTCCGAGACGTGCCGAAGAAGAAGTTGTAGGATCGTCGTATCTCCGAGAAGGATTGCCGGGAGACCCGTACGTGGGGGCAAATACTTCTTTGGGACAGCGTCTACGCGTTTCGACCTTTCTTCAATCAGACTACTTTCTTCTACTTTTATTTTTAATTAATATTAGTAGATTTGTGGTATTTGAAATTTTATGATATAAATTTATTAAATGCATAGATTTATTTTGTGCTAGATTAGATTTATTTTGCATTAAAATAAAATTATTTGGATGCCGAATAATATGTATGTATATTATTTTCTTTAAGATTTTTCATTAATTGAATTAATAGATTCATTTATTTATTTATATGATATATTGCTAACAGTTTTTAGAGAAAAAATTGGGCAAGCCTAATAACATTTATTATCGTTGTAT
This sequence comes from Phoenix dactylifera, assembly GCF_009389715.1. Classification (NCBI taxonomy): domain Eukaryota; kingdom Viridiplantae; phylum Streptophyta; class Magnoliopsida; order Arecales; family Arecaceae; genus Phoenix; species Phoenix dactylifera. Next base: position 8,092 of record NW_024069559.1, read on the forward strand.
TTAAATTTCATTTTGATTCCAAATTCGATTCTGATTCTAATTACGAACCAAATACATATGGCCATATCGATTTGAATACTATATATTTATCAGAAAACTAAATAAAGTACGTGGGAATTTGCTTAGCGTAAAAGTCCAAGTGCCATGTAAATAACATTATAAAACGCACAAATAATAAATGATAAATCAAAAAGTGACTGATGCGTAGCCTGTACTATTACTACTACTTCAGCTACTGCTATAGTGATGTTATACTATGATAAATCAAAAGAGTGACCCCAGCAACCTGATGTCCTCTCCCATCAATTAAATCCTGAGAAAGGCTAGGTCTACGTACAAAAGTCGCCTGCATAGCTTTCTGGTCCACATACTAGGCACTAGGTCCAAGTTCAACCTTTAGCTGTATTAATTCTGAGAAGAGTTCTTATCAGCTGTGTTCTGAATTTAGTTTCTGTGACATGTGGAGCACTTCGTTACATGCATTTGCAGTTATATTTGAACAATGGACTCGTTCCAAAATTGTCTGGGGCATATATGATAAGCATGTCCTCAATTTATCTTTGTTGCTGTCAAAATTCAAGCTGAAGGTGAGCTTCGAGCTGAAGAGATCGGACGAGTTGAACAACCGGCGAGTGGTCGGCTGTGTTCAGACCTGAAATTAACAGAAAAAATACCAAAGGATTGCTAGAGTTTGCCCGGTGAAAAGTTCTTCAATAAAGATTTTGAAAAAAATGGTAACCAGAAAAATGAGAATAGCAGAGAACGAGCAAGAATAATCGTACCGAATGGTCCCCTGGAATAACCTATATGCATTTGCGGGCTAAGTTGTAACTGCCCCAAACTGGAGAAGCTTTTAATAGCTTTATGGCATTTCTAGCGGAAGCCACGTGATGAGCTGGCCTTGATGATGTCAGAAGTTGGATCTGAGGCATATCAGCTCATGTTTTTAAATTTCTCTATTTCATTTATTTTAGAATAATATAAAGGGATATATTTATATTTATTATAAAGATGAAAGCTGGGATATATTGCCATAAAGGGGATGAACACATAAAATCAGAAAGAAAAAAAAGGGTATGCTAAATGATTTTAGTCAGGAGGCCTGCTCCAGAAGTCAAGGAAATGAAATTCATGGAATGGATATAAAATGAAATAGGTAAAGATGTGTGGGTTTCACTTCCCGGACTTTGTCTTATAATATTGTAAAAGTACAAGTTCTAGAACCAGTCAATTTTATCTATCCTATCAAAATTTAAAAATTTCAACAGTCCACTAGCCAATTGGTGTTCTGTATTAGCCTCTTGATTAAACTATCAAAAGTTTGAATATAGAGTTCATAAGTTCATAAATTAGAACAAAAGGAAGCAAAAATTAACTTATCTTTCTCCTCTTCCCTTATTTCATGCAATCAGTTTAGACTGCGTAACCATTGACCTACTCTCAAAACACTATAGAAATAGTATCTTTTACCGGCATTTTTTATAGCCCTTACCGACGCTTATTAGCGTCGGTAAAATACCAGCTGGCGCTAGAGCAAGCGTCGCAAAAGTATCGGCGATACCTGAGTAGGAAAAGTTTTTGCCGACGCTAAAAGAAAGCGTAAGCAAAACCAAAGATTTAACGACGCTTATTAAAACGTCGGCGTACGTCGTTTTGCCGACGCATTTTTGCGTCGGCATAAACTACTACTTGGGCATGCCGGCATAATGGCGGGGGTTTTTTCCGACGCTTATAAGCATCGGCGTGACCATTTTTACCGACACTTTGATGCTTTAAAAGCGTCAGCGAAAGTGAGGCTTTTTACCGGCGCCTGAAAGCGTCGGCGAAAGCGTGCCAGCCCGTGCCAAAGCTGTTTTTTAGCGACGCTTTAAAGCGTCGGAAGGGATTTTTTTTTAAAAAAAATATTAGAAAAACAAAAGCATATCATAAATCACATTATAACAATATGAATCTGCATTACATTTACATCAACACAAACATTCAGATCATTCGAAACATTCATATTGGCATATATGATTAAATTTACATAATAAGTTTAGAATTATAATTAATGTACTTTGAAAAATATAAGAAAGATACATATAAAACTTCTAAAATAACATTCTAAAAAGTATCAGGACCGGATTCAGCACTATCATCATCTCTATGAGCTATTGAAGTATCAGAAATCTACAAAAAAAAGAAGAAATTTAGAAGTTTGGAATACGAAAATCATTAACTCATGCAAAATAAGTGATAATTATGTAAAGTCATCAAATATATATAGTTATTTACCTGAGGAGGAAGAAATCCCTGTAAAATAGATAAAATATGCTAAAGCTGAGACTGCAAAGTTTGTTGGTTCTGCTTCAGCTCCGCCAACTCTACCTGATAGCGATCCTTCATATCTCCAATTGATGCCCGAAGTCTACTCACTTCTGCATTACTACTACCTTCTCCAGCACTTGTATACATGCCCACTGCAGACAACTGAGTGGGGGTAACTCCAATGTCATAACCTCTCACTCGACCATAATGCTCTGGGCCCAATAATTCAGCGAGCACCGAGCTTCGATATGACTGGTCGCGTCAGATGATGATGATCTTTCCGACACGCTCTGAAATAAGAGTTGTTGTCCTGTCCTATATCTCTCAAAAGAAAAAGTTATATTAATGTATGCCAATAATAGAACTAATAAAAATATCATTGAAAGATTCAAAGATGAATACATACAACTATATCTCTTAACTCCTCCCGAACAAAACTGCCATCTCGGTGGGTGTGAGTCATCTTATAAAACTCCACCTTACTAGGCTCCCTCTCATTATCATCTATCTACAACAAAAAGTATATTGGCAAACTAGTTATCATAATACATGCTATATGATAGAATAGTTTAAAATAGTTTCAAAGAGTTTCAAAAAAACTTACGAATTCAACTCTACGCCTAGCATAACTCATCGAGCCTGAAATATGAGGAATAGATTGAGAGGCTCGTACAACTCTACCAATGTTGGAATATCTCTTTCCAAAAAAAGAGTAAACAATATAATATATTTAATGTATAAATTTGTAATCTATGTTATTAGTAAATACAATCTAAGGTAGTGATATCTCATTTTCATTTTATTCTTTTGTTTCTTCATAAACTAAAACTTTATTTTATTTTGCAATCAATCAATCTCTCTCTCTCTCCTTCTCTTCTCCCCCTCTCTCTTTTACGTTTGGAACTAGATAGAATAATCGTTCTTGCTGTTTTTTTTAGCGCGTCTGAGTTTGGAACTATTCTGGCTGCTGATATATGCTTTGTTACCATCCTCAGGGATTGCAATTGGAATTCTTGTTGTTGTTTCTCAGCGGAAAGAAGAAAAAAAAGAAAAAAAGAGAGAGAGAGAGAGAGAGAAGAGAAGAAAACATAAGAACGTTCAACAACGGGCTTCTAACCAAGCCGCAAAGGTCCAATTCCCGGTCCGCCACGCTCTATTTGCACATTTCCAATCCGACCTGGAGGGGGTCTCATGACCCGATCCTTCGGCCCCGCGAGGTCGAAAGCAAACTTGCGTGGAAAGAGGAACTGGGTCCGAATCATGCCCAGTTCCTCCTTAGTCAGGTTCGACCCGACTCCGTCTGGGCCATGGCCCACCTCCGGCTCAACCTACCTCCTACTAGAAGGAACCCCAGCAAAAGACGAAGCGTCGTCCGACATTTGTCCCGCTCACGAATTCAACAAAAAAAAAAGAGGAAGGAGGATGAAGAAGAAAAAGCAAGCCTCCGAGCAGGCGTGAGTGGGAGACCTACCGTGGTCCTCGCCGAAAGCACCGACGACTAGAAATAGAAAATCAAGAAGAACCTCTAGAAAATACTCAGAGGCACCTTCGGGGAAGATTAGACCACAGTGGAAGAAAGTAAAATGGAGAAAGAAGAAGGCAAAGACTATGGCGGCCAAATGAAGATCTTTAGGGCAAAGCTGGGGTTTATATAGACCCGTTATATAGACCCTCCCAACGGATCGGATCGACAAAAGCAAGTCGCGCCTCCCATCCAGATCATGCCACGTGCCAGCCTCGGAAATTGGCCCAGCGTATCAACCTGGATCGCCGCTTTAAAGGTAGAATGGGAGCAAGCGTCTCTTCGAACACTGGAGTCCCATTATGAAGCCGCAGCACAAATCGCCTCGGAAGACAGAAAGACGCCGCCTCGCGCCTTCATTAAAAACATCTAAAAGTGCCTTTTCTTCTCCTTTCGAAATGACAAAATGATTTGAAACCGCCTAAACTCATCAGCATGACAGAAATAGCTACTTCCTTCATCCGAGCTCGAAAACAGCTCGAGCTCGGAAGTCGGGGGGTAGTGATGGGGAAAAAAGTGGACCATCCCGCAAGGTACAATTAAAACACCCGAATCCGACGACAGGCGTAATCCCAATAAGGATGGCTTCGGCAGGCACGACCTCGGCATGCATGGTCTCAGCCGAGCAAAGCCCGATTGACCTCGAGCCGACCCCGACTCTACCAACAGTCAAACCGGTCCGCCTAAGGAAAAAACGGTCAAATCTTCTAAATCCGAGATCAAATCCAGCAATCTCTGCCTCAACGGCTGTCAATATTTGAATTCACGCGTCAACTGATCGCCAGCTAGCCCGAAATCTCGGGTCGTTTAAGGTAACTCATTTAAACTAAGATTTGTGCAATCACGCCCGATTGCATATAACCGCTACACTCCCTCCTATGAAAGGGGGGAGAAGCTCTAGGGGGGAGCTTCATTACAGCAAAATTGGTTTTCGCCGATGTTTTTTTGCCGACGCTTCACACAAGCGTCGGCGGTTTTCTTTGTAGCACCTAAAAAGCCCGACATTTTTAAAAAGCGTCGGCAATATACGACGCTAATTAGCGTCGTTGTATTGTACAACCTAAGACAACACGTATTCGCGCGCGTCGTCGAAAACCTAATTCTAAACAAAACCCAGCAGCCGCCCCCTTCTCCCCCATCCTAGATCGATAACAAGCCCTAGCCGACCCTAGCTCCTCCCTCCTCCGCCTCCACGCTCTCCAAAACCTAGGGTTTCTAGGGTTTCCTGAGCGCGGACCCTTGTCCTCTCCTCCTCCCTCCTCTCCAGTGGCGGCGGTCCAGCATTCGGCGTCCTCCGCACCCTCTCCTCCAACCGCTTCTCCCGATGAATCTCCGGCCGAAGGTATGGAAGATATTTTTCTTGTTCCGTTCTAATTTTGCAGTTTTGATCTCGTGATAGCGTTATAATCTCTAAATGTTTTGATTAACTTGGTGAAATATAGTGTTGGTAAAATGAAGAATAAAGAAAACGAGCAATAATCAGCATTTTATGATTTTTGTATTCAGTTCTGGTCTACATGCCTCTGTTTTTCTGACTCTCATATCAAAAATCGCGAAACCCTTATCTCATTTCCTTTTGTATTCTCTTTTTTTTTTTTTCTCTTTGTACTTCATCCATCTGTTGTTATAATAACATGGTAGCAGAGCAATGGTACTTCTAGATTTAGTCTTTCTAGTTGCTAGTTAGTCCACGATACTTCTGCGTGAAGCATTCCTCTAATTAGTGAGTTTGTATATTAGTTGCTAGTTATAATTAGCAGCGATGGGATTGAACAATTATGAAGTTTGACTAGTATAAATACAGTTGCTTAAAATACAAAAAAGGATGGGAAGGGAGCCTTTATTTTGATATAAAGTATTAAATACTAATTACGAATTAAGGTAAGAGCAGTTTAAATCGGATATATATTAATCTAAAAGTTTAATTAAATTGAAAAATTTAATTATAACTAGCAACTAATTAGAGGAATTATACCCTAATTTATTAATACCCTATAGATCCATGAGTTTGTATTAGTGATTCTCATAGTTTATCCACATTTCCCGAGTCCTTCGAAATGTTCTTCCTTATTTTAGCATTTATTAATTGCATGATCCTCATGAACTGTTAACATGAAGATTAGTGTCCTTGCTTTCTGACTTGGAGCAGCAAGAGCATTAGATTGTTAACAAAGTCTTCAAACTTGGTGCTGATTTGATTGAAGTAAGAAATTTCTACATGAGAACTTTCAACTTACCATGATTGACCAATGAAAGAAAGTAAAAATAATGCAGCCATCCTAGTTTGATTGAAATACTGTTGTCAAAATGTGGCTTGACACTGAAGATATAAACTAGTGATAGAATGAAATGAAGTGCACTAATTCTGGAGATTATAATTTCTAATCAAACAATGCGACATGTACTGCAATACGGCTGTGGGTTTTCTGACGATGGTGGGTGAAGATGGTCTTGATCATCTTTGCAGGAGTTAAAAAGCAGAGGTTGAAAAAGATCTCTCTGAAGATCTTGATACACACGAAACATCGTGTATTGAAATTATGCAGCATACTCATGAATTTTTCCAAAACTAGCATCACTAGTATATCTAATGACATACTCTTTAAATCTTGTATATGGCCTATGAGGTGTCTCACCAAAAGGCCAGCCAGGCTTGATAAAATTGAACTGTGACCAACTGATCAACACTTATCTCTTGAAATAGTAGAAGTTGCTAATTTTTATGGAGTCCTCAGTTAGCGGTTCAGAGGGAAAGCCATATTATCTAAATGCATATTTTAGTTCTGAGGACAGATGGAAAAGGCATATGATCTAAATGCATATTTTAGGGGGGGATGCCACAGTAAACATCTGAAATTGTGATTTCCAAGCATTTTAGTGACAAAAATGATCTATGCTGCCATTTATATGCATAACTTCAAAACAAGATTACTGGCATTTACTTGAGAAAGTTCAGTGAGAGGGGAAGTTAATAAAAGTTTTCGAAACTAATAAGGCAACAGAAAAGAAATGCCTGAAGTGGATTTACATCATGAGTAGAAGCAAGAAAAGAGCATTGACTTGGTTCAACTATTCATAAATGTTTGAAATGAATCTTGTGGTCTTACAATGTTTAAAACACAAGAAACAACCTGGTGAAACAGATATATTCTATTGCAATTCATTTAGATTTTATTTATTATTTAACTAATATTGCTTCTTTTTGTGCATACTAGGTAACAACATGCCGCGAGAAAAACGATTCAGAGATGTTGAGTTTCAGCACACATCCGTGGGATCTTCTTCCGATTAGTCCCTACGGTCCCAACAGCCCGACGAGCCCCAGCAGCGCGAGTCTCAGTCTGCGCACGTGCCACCTGTTGATTGTCCAGACATGGATGACGTGCACATCCAGGATAATTTGATTTACATTTTTTATATTAATTTTTCTTACAATCCATGGATATTTTATTTTATTTTTATAGATGAACTGGGGAGAGTGAGGAGGACACGAGGACCTACACGAGCACAGGACGTGTGGAGCCTACGTGAGGATGAGAAGATCGTCGTCCAATGCAATGACTGGGGCAGCCTATCAAGAGGGCTGCAAGCATTTTATCGACTTTTCTAAGATCGGTTGTGCGGAAGGGTCAGTTGTGTCCGCTCAACTATACGAAATGGAATGAAATGCTTCCTTCGTATAAGGTTGAGCTTCTTAAAGTTATTAAGGTAAAGAATTGAATTTGCTTACTATCATAATTTTATTTTTTGATTTATCATTGTTATAACATTCTTGACTTTGGTGTAGAAAAAGTTTGTCTTTCCTGTAAATAGCCATGATTGGGTGTTGAAGTCCGTCAACCGCAAATGGAAAGAATATAAGGCGAAACTAAAGGCGGACTAGACGCACGTGGGCATGACTGAAGAGGAGGTGGCTCGTGTTTGTCCTCCTGATGTAATCCCTCATCAATGGAGGGAGCTTGTCCGCTACTGGTTTTCAGAGAAAGCTCAGGTTGTGTATATTTTTTCAATTCCTTAGATTGTATTTACTAATAATATAGATTACAACTTTATACATTAAATATATTATATTGTTTATTCTTTTTTTAGGAAGACATATTTCAACATTGGTAGAGCTGCACAAGCCTCTCAAACTGTTCTTCATATTTCAGGCTCGATGAGTTATGCTAGGTGTAGAGCTGGATTCGTAAGTTATTTTGAAACTCTTTGAAACTATTTTAAAATGTTCTATCATATAGCATGTATCATGATAACTAGCTTGTCAATATACTTTTTGTTATAGATGGATGATAATGGAAGGGAGCCTGATAAGGTGGAGTTTTATAAGATGACTCATACCCACCGAGATGGCAGTTTTGTTCGGGATGAGGCAAGAGATATAGTTGTATGTATTCATCTTTGAATCTTTCAACGATATTATTATTAGTTCTATTATTGCCATATATTAATATGACTTTTTTTTTGTGCATTATAGGACAGGGCAACAACTCTTATTTCAGAGCGTGTCGGGGAGTCATCATCATCCGACGCGACCAGTCATGTCGAAGCTCAGGTGCTCGCCGAATTATTGGGCCCAGCCCCCTGCCGCCGAAAACAAAAAAAAAAAAAAAAGAAGCAAGAAGTAGTTGTGGGATGAGGAGAAAAAATTTTGAAGCATCAGAATATGGAATCACTGTCACCAGTGTTTCATAATATCAATGACACATAAATTGAAAATTTTACATAAAATACCATAGAAAAAAAAATATAGTCACAGCCCTAGACAAGTCAAGGAATGTCTGCTAAGATAGCAAACAAATTAAAATTTGTTATCAATATAAGAGAAAGAAAAAGAAATAAAGATGAAACTGTCTCGATCAAAAATTATAGTAGCTCACAGCACCAATGCAGCAATCATGGAATTATTGTTTCTCAGCTGAATAAATGAGCGAACGGTTGCAGCCTCACTCAATAGAAAATTAAGAACAGGTACAGAAATAGCACAGATCGGTCCTAAAATGTCCACTAGGATACATGAATAAAACAAAAATATACTTCTACTCAAAAGAAAAAAGGGAAAGAAAGGATGCAGTCCTCTTTGTCTAAAAGCTATAGTAGCCGAAGCATGTAACACATAATCCATGGCAGGCTATTCTCACCTCATTAAGTGAGTGGATAAGCGCATCCATACCAAGAGATGCATATATTGTTGCGACTGTTATATTTTGGCGAAAGCATCCCTGATTAAAATAAGGGCAACTGTTATTAAGCATACTTATTATGTATGTAGAGGAAAATGATATGCATATATCTGATATAAACAACTACATGTCTACCTGCAAGGCAATGAACCACTCTGCCCTAGAATCAGAGAAAATTGTGGCACGTCTCTCTGCAATGTGGCTCATTTTGATAAGACCAGAGGCAAAATTACAAGCACGATCAAATATTACCCCATATGTTTGCCACCTGTATTCCCCAAGATGAAGCTTTTCGAACTTCCTCCCATCAGCAGAGTCTACTACTTCTCTGGAGATTAGCTTCCGTGCTCCAAGAAACCGACGTTGAGTATGCTTCTTGCAAGATTGCTCAAAAAGAGCTGCCACTGTTGAGGCCCCTTCCCAAGGAACTTCAACTAAAGAGGAGAACTTAATATGTCGCATTGTAATACCTGGCTCACCACCCACATTTATTTGCACTGCTCTTTGCTTATTCTTCTTCTTGAGCACATATAGCGATGAAACTACTAAAGGCAGAATAAGCCCAAGGATAGCTGCACCCACAATGCCATGCAACCTATATTCGTTTACAACCGATATATAGCTTCTAGAAATACTTTCTAGAAAAGCAAAGTGTAAATGGCCTCTATCTGTATCTCCCATAACTCTTGCTTATAAATTTCCAATCAGCGTTTTCTTTCACAGGTTCTGTAGATAAAATCAGAACAGAGTAGCTTAGCATTAATTTCTTTAAACAAAATAGAGTTAAACAATCAAGCTAAATTATGCAATGCGTTCATTGATAAATCATCACAAGAATTATTTTTCACAAATTTATTTTTTTGTTCTCTTGTTGTGTGTGTGTGTGTGTGTGGTGATACGATTCAAAATAATACATAGTGAGCGACAACAAGCGTATATCCGAATAAAGAAACAACAGGTAATCCACAATTAAACAAGGCACCAATTATTCAACAAAGATAAGCATCAAGAAAGAGTAACGAAGAAGCTGGAAATCTTTTTGACACGACATCCGGCTTAAACGAAAGAAAATTCATCCCAAATCGGCTAACAATTTCTATAATACCCCTAACTCGTAAAAGGAGAACAGAACAAGAAGATGCTCGAGTGAGAAACTAATTTAAAAAATTAGGTCAAAATTGATCACAGTCCACCGCTTGAAAATAAAATCAAAATCCAAATTCGTATAAAGAATAAAAAGAAGAAATAAAAGAATTTCTTGCTGTTCTTGATCCATAAAGAACGAAATTTACAGCATATATATAAATATATGAACAGAAAAACTCATATATTTCATAGAAGGGAAAAAAAGAGAGGCATGATTGGAATTTTTAGCTTCAGAAGTCGGGAGAAAGTACCAAAAGGAGCTTCTTTTACCCTCTTGATACAGAAGAAGAGCAATGTTACGATTGCTCTGTGGTGGTGGAGGGTGGGGTGGGGGATACGTCATACGTATAATGAGCTCTTTAAAGAAAAAGGCTTTACACCGAGTAACTGGTGGGCTCGCCGGATGGCAGCCGCCGGGGGGGGGGGGGGGGGGGGGGGGGGGTTTCTGACCGGGGGGAAACGGGATGTTCCCTTGCCAGGCCGGGCTGAGACCACTCCACGGTGGGTTGGGGTGGCGCGAGGGCTTCCGTCCCAACCGGAGATGGGTTGCCACCGGTTTACCGAGGAGGAACTGGCTGCGCTCGAGCGTCGTTTTCCCCGGGTGGTAACGCTGCCGACGGAGAGGGTGATGCAGGCGAGGAGTGATTGGGAGGGGAGAGCTGTGCACGCCAAGAGTTTGGGGCGGCGCATTCCGGCAGAGATTGTGGCTCGTGAACTCAGAGGACGGGCTAAGCTCCTGCAACCGGTGGAGGTTCTCCCAATGGCGGAGGGCGTTCTGACTATCCGGTTCGGGTCAGGGGAGGAGCGGGCGAAGGCGATGGCTGTGGCCCCTTGGCTGGTGGGGGGCCAGCTGATGTCGATGGAGGACTGGCGGCCGGACTTCACCCCGGGCGTCCACTCGGTTAGCCGGACAGTCGTCTGGGTTAGGCTACCGGGGCTGCCGTTGGAGTATTGGGACAATGCATCCATCCTGGAGATGGTGGCGGCGGCGGGGAGGCCACTGGCGCTCGATGCGGTGTCAAGTGAGAGGCGGAGGGTCGGCTATGCCCGAGCCAAGGTCGAGATCGACGCCAGCCTCCCTCTGGTTCCTGGTACGCTAGTCCAATGGGGGAAGAATAGGTTCTGGCAGGCCTTCGTTTACGAAGATCTGCCGAGCCTCTGCTACCTCTGTGCCCGCACCGGTCATCAGGCGGGGGAGTGCCGGTTCTGCGAGGCGGAAGGGAGATCGATCCCGATGGTCAATGAAGTCCCTGGCGGCTCTTCGTCGTCTACGGAGGGAAATGTACCCGGGGGGAGTAGGCCGAGGGTCTTCGGCCCATGGATGACCTCTTCTAGGTTTCCGGCACAGCGAGGAGGCGGTGGGGCTAGGTTTCCGGCGAGGCCGAAGGGGACGACGACTTCCCGCACCGAGCCGACTCGGGAACCGGTTCATACCGTCTCGGGCCCGTGTCTGGCCAAGGGAGGGGCGAGCGAGCCTCAGTCATCGCCGGACTCTGAGGGCTGGCGGAAGCCTAAGAAGGTCGCTCGGCGCATTTCGCCGGCGAAGGGAGCGGGAGGAGTCGAACCGGTGCTGGGCGTGGCGGCGGCACCGGTACAGCGGACCGAGTCGACTCCGAGTCTAACTCGGCAGGGAGTCGTCCAAGCCCAAGCGGGCCCGGTCCAGACCGGGCCTGTGATCAGGGGCCTGGGCTGGGCCCTCCCAGTCTGAACAGTGGACCCAGCCCAATGAAAAGGGCCAGAAGCCCTTCAAAGCGGCGGGGGGCCCTCGGGCCGGAGCGAGGTCTGGCCCGAGACCACTCGGCCCCCCTTGTGCCCGGGTCCCTCGTGCCGGGGTTCCGCGTGCCGGTGGCCGGGGCGGCGAACAAGAATGGCGACCGGCGGCGGTTCAGGAGTCGGAGCGCGTCTCCGGCGATCGCGGAAGGCCTGCGAGTTGGGAGGTCTGTCGGCGGGGGCGGCAAGGGTGGTTTTAACCGGGAGCGATCTTCTGCGGATCCCGTTCCTCGACGAGGTATGGCGGCGGGCGGTGGAGATGGGGGTCTGCCTCCGGTGGCGCCAGGCGGGGTGGATGCTCGGGCGGTGGATGAACTCGGGCGAGGTGGCCTCCCGCCAACGGAGCTTGGGTCGTCTCCCAAGTCGGTCTGCGGAGGAACCAGGAACGGTGATGGGGCCGAGACTGTGCGGGATGAAATCTTGCTCTCTTCCACAGATTGTTCACTTGGGAAGAAGACCCTAGGTGAGATGTCTAAGGGGGGAACGGCAGAGGAGCCCAAGGAGATGGAAGTTCAGAGTAAGCCTGTGATAGTTGAGACTGTGAGCACCGGGCACCCACGGGGAACGACACACGAAGCCTTGGTACACCAATTGAAGGTGGTGCTTGAGATGGCCGTGCTGGAAGAGGGTGCGGCGTGTAGTAAGGAGGGAGGGCTGCAAGACCCCGAAGGGGTGGCCATGCATCAAAACACCCAAGTGTTGTTATGAAGGTTCTTCTTTGGAACTGTCGGGGAGCGGGGAAGCCTTCCTTTCGGCCGGCCTTCCGTAGGTTAGTGAGTTTGCATGACCCAGATGTTTGTGTTTTGCTTGAGACCCGACTGTCGGGATCTAGTTTGGAACGAGCTAGGCGTGCCATCCCGCGATCATGGGGGACATATGCGGTGGACTCTTGGGGCCTCTCAGGGGGCATCATTGTGTTATGGAGGTTGGGGGGTGTTGGCATTGATGTCTTCCACAAGTGCAACCAACAGGTGATCCTGGTTATTTCTGAGGGGGCTGGGCCTCCGTGGGTCATTTTAGCCACATATGCCAGTACAAACCATCGGGAGAGGAGAGTCTTGTGGGAGGAGGCCACCAGCCTCATTCAGCTTGGCCACCCTGTGATGATGGCAGGGGACTTCAATTGCATTGACAGCCCGAAGGACAAGAGAGGGGGTAAGGTCTTCTCCAACAACATTGAGGTTAGAGAGTTCCAGGACTTTATCCAGTCTAATGGGCTGGCTGATCTTGGTTTCACTGGTCCGCACTTCACTTGGTGCAACAACAGGCTGGGGATGGCACGTGTTTGGGAGCGGATTGACCGAGTGTATGCGATGCCCGGATGGCTTCAGAGATTTCCGGACTTCTTGGTGCGCCACCTGCCCAGGATTGCTTCTGACCATTGCCCAGTATTGGTGAGTACCCCTTATACCTTTCCAGTTCATTGTCCTTTTCGCTTTGAGAAGGTATGGTTGTCTTACCCACGGTCGTGGGAGGTGGTGAGAGAGGCGTGGCAGATGCCGGTTAGGGGGGATGTGATGTATAGGGTTACCCGGAAACTTGAGCAACCAGACGCCGATTGCAACGGTGGAATAAGGAGGAGGTTGGGAATATCTTCAGGAGGGTGGAGGAGACGGAGGCATCCATTACCAGGTTACAGGCTCTTGAGGACAGAGGGGGTAGTCTTTCAGAGGTGGATTAGGGGGAGCTCAGGGGACTACTGGCTGGACACACTTCCCTTTTGAGGCAGCAGGAGGTGTTTTGGAGGCAAAAGTCCAGATCCAGTGGATTAGGGAGGGGGATCGGAATACCAGGTTCTTTCACCAGTCGACCATCATCAGGAGACATCGGAACCGGATTGGCCGGATTAGGGATAGCAGTGGGCGGGTGTCTGAGGATCAGGAGACAGTCAGGAGGATCTTGGTGCAGTTTTTTCGTGATAGATGGACCGAGTCTGGAGGTACAGATGGAGGTGCATGCGGATCGGTACCAGGGAGGCAGGTGTCAGTGGAGGAGAACGCAGCTTTGGTTAGTCCAGTGTCCGGGGATGAGGTACAGGCGGCCCTTTGGTCTTTGGGCGAGGACAGAGCCCCGGGCCCAGATGGCTTCCCCCCTATCTTTTTCAGGAGGTATTGGCACATAGTCAAACAGGAGGTGACTGCGACAGTCCAGCAGTTTTTTGTGTCGACAGCGATGCCTGTGGAGTGGAGGAGGACTTTCATTACACTGATTCCGAAGAGACAGGATCTTGTTGAGCCGAGCCACTACAAACCGATCAGCTTGTGCACCCCCCTGTATAAGGTGGTGGCGAGGGTACTAGTCCAGAGGATGAGGGGTATCCTACCCAGACTCATTTGCCCTGAGCAGGGGGCTTTCATTGAGGGGCGTTCCATTTCGGATAACGTCCTCATTGCTCATGAGTTCATGGCTGACCTCTAGAAAGCGCCTAAGTGTAGGTGCTTAATGGGAGTCAAACTTGATATGGAGCGGGCATACGACAGGATGAGATGGGAGTTTGTGCGGCGATGCCTGGAGGGATTTGGATTTCACCCACAGTGGGTCAGATGGGTGCTCGGTTGCATATTGTCCCCGTCCTTTGCCTTATTGTTTAATGGCTCACCATCAGGTTTCTTCGAGTCGTCGGTAGGATTGAGACAGGGCTGCCCTTTATCACCACTTTTGTTCATTCTATGTGCAGATTCTTTGTCCCGTGCACTCAGACAGGCCGTCCATGAGCAGGAGTTGGAGGTCTATGGCCCGGGGGCCGGGACGGCTAGGGTTTCGCATCTGCTATTCGCTGATGACTGTATACTGTTAGCCCGCGCGACGAGCAGATCAGCCCGGGCCATTAGTAGGATCTTGGGGGCATATTGTGGCATGTCGGGGCAGCAGGTCAATCTGACCAAGTCTGCCATTTTCTTCAGCCCGAAGACTGACCATGGGGCGAGGCAGTCGATTATGAGTCTACTAGGGATTGGAGAGCAGGTGGGGACCCTTACATACCTCGGGGTGCCTATTACGGGACGCCGTCTACGTCAGAGGGAGTGTACATCCATGGAGCGGAGCATCACCCACCGTTTGGAGGGTTGGCAGGCGGGGGCACTGTCGATGATGGGCCGAGTCATCTTGGTACGGTCAGTGTTGAGCTCTATCCCCACTTATTTGCTCTCCAATACCCTGGTCCCTCTCGCTGTGATCCGGGGATTGGAGAGGATGTTTCGCACTTTCATCTGGGGACGGCGGGGAGGCAGAGACGGTGTTCACCTGGTGGCTTGGGAGTCTATTTGCCAGCCGACCGACAGGGGAGGACTTGGTATTCTCTCACTGGTCGAGCGGAGGGAGTTACTGGCGACCAGGTTGGCAGCCAGGTTTCTTCTAGAGCCTGAGGGCCTTTGGGGCTCTCTGTTGAGGGCGAAGTACGGGGACCCTGCCCCCCACTACGTCCTACGTACTGGCCGAGGGGCTTCCTTTATTTGGAGAGAGATCTGCGTTCGCGCCCCAGGAGTGTTGCCAGAGATCAGGTGAGAGATTGGGGATGGGCGGTCGATCAGCATTTTGGAGGATAGATGGCTGGCTGAGGTAGCATTGCAGGGGTGGCCCACCGAGATTGACCATGGTTGGATGGAGGGACGTAGAGTGTGTGCCTTATTGGCCCAGGGGGAGCGGAGGTGGGACACGAGCCTTGTTCGACAGGTATTCGGGGAGCACCTTGCTGAGCGCGTCCTAGCTCTGCCGATCCCGGAGGGGGAGGCAGTGGACAGGAGGGTATGGAGCAGGACAGGCAGGACGACTGTGAGAGTTCGGGACCTTTTAGCGATTGGTAGAGGGCCCTCTGCGAGACAGATGGACTGCGGCTAGATTTGGAGGATGCACATTCACCCCCGAGTGGCCTTGTTCCTGTGGAAGGTGGCTTGGGGGTGTTTACCTACTAGTGGGGTTTTGGTGAGACGGGGAGTGAGAGTCCAGGCTGGATGTGGAGCTTGTCAGGCGACAGAGGAGACCATCTATCATGTTCTTTTTGAGTGCCCTAGAGCTAGTCAGATATGGAGACATGCTTCAGCTCAGCCCGACCAGAGGCAGTTGTGGGCGTCCGTTGAGGAGTTCCTTCGTCACTTGGAGGCCTCGGTCCGGGGGTCTGGACGCGAGGAGAGGGGGACACGTGATGCCTACCTGGCCTATCATTGTTGGCTGGGGAGGAATACATGGGTTTTCGATGGTGAGAGCCACCATCCGAGGGTGGTGGCGGATCGAGCTCTACGGCTTGCGGCGGAGATCATCGGCGCTGTTGAGGCTACACCTACTGGGTTGGCTAGGGACATCTGGGGCTCCCATTCTGCTCTTGCAGCGTCTAGAACGATACTTGTATCCTGGGTGCCCCCACCCCCTGGCTTTCTCAAGGTGAACTTCGATGGCAGTGTATCAGCGGATGGGAGCTGCGGAGGTGTGGGATTTATCATTAGGGATCATGATGCCAGACTTGTGGCGGCAGGTGGACGCAGGATTTTTGACTCATCAGTGGCGACCGCAGAGCTTCAGGCGGCCTGGGAGGGTGTCTCCTATGCGAGGCGGGTACTTGGTGAGGGTCACTTCCTTCTCGAGGGAGACTCGACCACGGTGGTTGGGTGGATCCGGGAAGGGGGGTACTCAGTCGAGGACCGGCCGCTGCTTCATGATATCCGTAGAGCGCTGGGGGAGACTGTCTCCTACCAAGCCTCGCACGTATATCGGGAGGCAAACGGTGCGGCTGACTGGGTTGCTTCTTTCACGGCTCATCATTCGGAAGATTTTCTTTGGACGGGCCACGATGCTGTGCCTGCGTCCTTGCGTAGCATTTTGTTTTCTGATTTTGTAGGCCAGCTTCACGCCCGTCATGTGTGAGCGGCCGATTTACCAAAAAAAAAGAAAAAGGCTCGGTATACTAGCCCTCCTTTCATTCCAATATTGCGTAAATACCCCGCAGGTCATCATAATTACCCCGCTTTTTTTTTTCTTTTCCTTCTTTCTCTTCTGACCGTTGGAAAACTTGATTTAAAAATTCTTAAACCCAAATCGGCCTAATTAAACTCTATCAGCGATGGTGCACAGGATATGGCATCATTTTTTTTTTTTTTTGCATACATGGTAACGCTATATCTTTTCTAATATATTGCCAATGATCTTGAGCTACCTCTTGATAAATCATGTTATATTTTTGTCTATCATATATAATGGGAAAACGACCTAAAGATTGGATGCACATGCTAGATTATGAAATCTCTGTTTTTTTAATTAAAATAATAAAATATGTTCTTGCATATAGAAGTATTTTTTTTTAGTTTCTTATTCTATTTTTTCGAAGGAATTTGCTCTCCTATATATGCATCACACATGCCCATATAATTGTCTTGGTCCAAAGAACAAACTAAAACATCGATGTATTGATTTAAAGTACATTACATTAATATAAATAATCTGAAAGGTTTGTAATGCCGGTAGCAATTTGCAAAAATGGCCACCATGCATATTTTATTTTTGGTATTGAAGGAATGACCATTTTCACTTTTCTATGACCAAGATGTTTCTCACCATGTCATCTCAAAATATATGAAGAAAAGAGACCCTGCCCGATGTTTCCCATCTCTTTGGCCACCCACCATCACCTGCCATCCCATCATCAACCACTATTACCGGTGATTTCCATCATCATCATTGTCATAGATCATGGAGTTTGACGGTGGTCGTAGAGGGTGGTGGAGATTATTGTCGATGATTAAACATGTTGAAAAAGTTGGTGATGGGTCGTAGTAATGATTATCATCATGGCTAGTGGTGGCATAGTGTATCATCGATGGTGAGCAATGGTGGACTTCATTAGTAGTAATAGCAGCTATCGCTAGAGATCATCGATGATGTTGGATGATAGTGAAGATTATTAACGATGGAGGATGATAGTGGAGATTATCAATGGTGGTAGGTAGAGACAAAAATTGCTAGCCACGATGCATGGTGATAAAGATCCTCAATAATAATGAGCTGTGATGAAGATTAGGATGATGCCGAGCAGTGGTGGCTATCAGTAATAGTAGTGGACAAATTGGGGAGCGCCAACAATCATAGATGGCATGAGGATCATCGACAATTGGAGGCGGCGGTTAGATGGTAAGTGGGGAACGATGGTGGGCAGTGAGAGAGAAAAAAGCTCTTTTTATTCCCTCTTAAGCTCTTATTTTCTCCTATATTTTAGTTTATATAGATTATACATATTCATCTCACTTCCTAAAATCTGTGGGAGCGATCGTTATTCACTTGGAAGGACAAGGGTATTTTGTTAAGAAGTTTTTATGGGCTCGCCGATTCGAAGTGAGGATCCGGTGGGCCCAACGGCTGAGCAAAAGGAAAGAGACGCGCAGGAATAATTCGCCCAACACCCCTAAGCGGCGGCACACCGTTCGAGGTCAGACGATCAGGACCGTCCACATGACGTATCCTCGTCACCTTGTCCCCAGAACTAGATGGTGACGAGGTGAGCCCGATCTCATCCATGGTCTTATAACGGCGTTATAACTATTATAACGGTTTCAACCATCTCCTATTACACTATTAAATTAAATAATATGAAAAAAATATAATAACAATTATTTTCTATTATATCTCATTATTTTCCGTTAACGGACTGCTACAACAAGGACCATTATTTTTACTTCTACTTTCTTCTTTAATAAAATAATATTTATTTTAAAATTTTAATTCCCTTCATTTGATCACACGATTTCAAAAAATATATTATTGTATTAAATAAAAAAATTAAAAGTATTTTTTGAGATAAATAATGATTATTATAATTATTAGAAAGATGTAGTTTCGATGGGAGGCTATTGGGTTAATCCATGATGTAACTTGATTAGGTTTGGCTTGACCCAATTATTTATACCGATGGATCAGGATCCAAAATATGACTTGTTTGTCGAATTGAACTAGGTTCGAGCCATAAATTTTGCTAATTTTATCATCCTAATCCAAACCATGAGCTAACCAATTAGTATAAAATGAGTTTACAAATTTTTTTACTTGATCCGCCTAGTTTGATTGAACTCAATTTAGAATCCCTTTAATTGATACTAAGGTTAAATTCCATTGTTTAGGTCACTATTAGATGTCTAATTCTATATCAATAACTTGTGTTGAAAAAAAAAAGGGACTTTCTCTACTCTGTTCAGAAAATTTTGATTATATATTATCAAACAACAAAATATTCACATGGAAATACAATTGTACAGTGAAAATAAGAAAACATTCTTATTATTTACAATAAATTAAATAAAAAAAACTAGGCTGGGCCCGGGCGGGGGTGGCCCGGCACGGCTCACCTGCGCTCCTTTTCCGGGAGTAAATGGATCAACCGAGTGCCGTCCCGCGCACACTCCTTTTGGATGCGTCCGAAGAGATCGGTGGGTTCGCACCCGGATCCTCCACAGAGAACGTCCGAGTTGCTGCGAATGCATTTGGCCGGTGAGAGCAAACAAATACCATTTGCAATCAATAATATCTTAGAGAAACTAAGTTGAATACTGAAGCCATTAGTTCCGGCATCAGTTACAATGGAAAAGCTATAAGTAGCAGCGACGTCAGCCGTTGGATTTTGTAATAGCCGCTTTGAGTGTGCTGACGGATGGAGGATGACACTGGAGTGCTCAGAATGCTTTGAGAGCTGTGCAAGATGCAATCCAACGAATGAAAGATGATCGATCATTTGGTCATATGCAAAAGATGCAACTTGAATCCGATCGATTACGTACGCGATTTATTCAAAATAATATCAGACGCTGCTCCTAGCTGCCAGCCGTTCAGCTTTGTGCAAGTTGAGGATACGTCAAGTACGCTCTATGGCACACCTACCGTTTTTTTTTCCCTCTCTGGAACTGTTCCATCCTAAACCGAGAGTATCAAAAAACTTGAGAGCAACTTTTCTGATTGAGCCGTTGCCTTCATTGCCTCCATTTTGCATATTTTCTTTTGGGTAAATATCATTTTTCATCTTGAAATCATCCTCAAGGATGAAGAAAGAGATTTTCTGATTGTTTTGCTCACCTCCATGGTCTCCACCTTCTCCTTTCCTTTGGCCTTCTTGAAGGAGGAAAGTGCACCATATCCCCCATCCATCGTGCCTCTGCTGTAAGAAGGTTAGAGATGCTATTAGCTCTAGCTGGGAAAATAATAGATTAAGGGCCAGAGACGCACATATCAGCTGGCTGGGACGGATAGCATATGAAGGGGGACGGATAGCATGCAAGCAAGCATATATGGAAAACATAAGGCCTCGGAGCACTGAGTACATATGAATAACGTTACAAAAATAAAGACCAAAGAGAGAGCAGACATGGTAATAAATCTCGTTGGTGGGTCCTTGTATTTTTCGGCAATGTAATCGCCGGTCCCTCTGTATACTCTGCTACGATGAAAAGTCCTCGTTGATCACCAGCTATTAAGGCCCTGTTTGGGGGAGCTTTTGGAGGGCCAAAAAGCACTTTCTGGCCCTCCAAAAGTACTTTTAGCTAAAAAATGGTGTTTGGTAAATTTTTTGAAAAGCTGTTTCAGCTTTTGCGGGAAGCTGAAAATAGCTTTTGGAAGGAAGCTCTAATTTGGAGCTTTCCGAAAATGCTGTTTTCAGCTTTTTCGGAAAGCTGTATTTTTGACCAAAATACCCCCATGTAAAAAAAAAATTTCTCCCCCAAAAAGGTTCCTCACCGCCTGTTCCTCTCCCAACCGACCCGCCCCCCCTCCCCCCGACCCTGTTCCTCTCCCAAACCACCTCCCAACCCACCCGCACCCCCACCCCTCCCCCCCGCATCACCGCCGCCGCTGCCGCTGCCGTGCCTCCCTCTCCCCCGCCGCCGCACCCCCTCCCTCTTCCCCACCGCTGCAGTGCCCCGCCGCCGCACCCCCTCCCTCTCCCCCGCCGCTGCAGTGCCGCACCCCCTCCCTCTCCCCCGCCGCCGCACCCCCTCCCTCTCCCCCGCCGCTGCAGTGTCTCCCCGCTGCAGTGCCGCACCCCCTCCCTCTCTCCCGCCGCCGCACCCCCTCCCTCTCCCCCGCCGCTGCACCCCGTCCCTCTCCCCCGCCGCCATAGGGCCGCACCCCCTCCGGCGCCGCCGGCCACGGCCCGGCCCCCTCCCGCGGCCGCCGTGGCCTGGCCCCCTTCCGGTGCTGCCGGGTGCGCGGGAGGAGAAGAACGGAGAAGGGGGCAGATGAAGGAAGGAGAAGAAGAGAAGAAAAAAAGAAAAGGAAAAAAAAGAAGAAAAGGAAATAAAATAAAAGAAAAGAAAAGAAAAGAAAAGAATAAATAAATAAATAAATAAATGCATAAATAAATATTTATATAAATGAATGAATGAATGAATAAATAAATAAATAAGATAATAAATAAATATATTTCAATGGATAAAATAATAAATAAATAAATGCATAAATAAAAATATATATACGAATGAACGTATAAATAAATAAATATAAAGAAAAATAATGAGTGAGTGGCAAATAATCTGATCCTTATGATATTGATAAGTACGGTGAATTTGTCGCCATTGCAAATAGTTAAGTAAAAAGATAATCTATTAAACAGATAAATAGTTATTTATTGTTGTATTATACTATAAATATATTATTATATTACATTATATCATAATACATTAATATGTAATGTTAAATAATTTAATATTATGTTATATTATGAAAAATTAATTTATACTAATAATATATTATTTTATACCTTTATTATTGTATTATACTATACATATTATATTATATTACCTTATATCATAATACATTAATATGTTATTTTAAATAATTTAATATTATGTTATATTATGAGAAATTAATTAATACTAATAATTATATTACCATTATGCTATGCTATGCAATATCATATTACTATATTATAATAATAATATTTTATATTACAGTAATATTATACTATATCGTATATTATGTATTAATATATGTTATGTTTTATCATGCTCTATTGTATAATACTATGCAATGTCCTTTATGGTAATTTTGTCATATAAAAGTACTTTCTCAATTTGTTTACCAAACATATGTTAAAGTGCTACAGCACTTTAAAAATATAGTTACCAAACAACAAACAGCTTTTTATAACAGCTCTACTTCAGACAGCTCTACTTCCAACAGCTCTACTTCCAACAGCTCTACTGCCAACAGCTCTCCCAAACAGGGCCTAAGTCTCGTTTGAAGGAGCTTTTGAAGGGCTAAAAAGTATTTCCTAGCCTTCCAAAAGCACTTTTAGATCCGGATGTTTAGTAAAAAATTTGGAAAGCTGTTTTTGTTTCCCATAAAGCTAAAAACAACTTTTTGGGAGAAGCTCCATTTTGGAGCTTTCCGAAAAAGCACTTTTACGCCCGATCGGAAAGCTGTTTTTTCGATCAAAATATCTGGGATAAAATATAACAATTACACAAAATGTCCCTTTATAATTCTGAAAATCTAATAGAAAATTTATTACAGAGATAAAAAGTCATCAGAAGGGTGAAACATTAATTTACACTAATAATTATAATATTTTATACTTTTATTATTGTATTATACTATAAATATAATATTATATTACATTATATCATAATACATTAATATATTATGTTAAATAATTTAATATTTATTATATTATGAAAAATTAATTTACGCTAATAATTATAATATTTTATACCTTTATTATTGTATTATACTATAAATATAATATTATATTACATTATATCATAATATATTGATATGTTGTGTTAAATAATTTAATATTATATTAAACTATTATGCTATAGTATACAATATTATATTGATATATTATAATAATATTATATTATATTACAGTAATATTATACTATATTTATATTTATATATTAATACATAATATATTTTATCATACTCTATTGTATAATACTATGCAATGTCCTTTATGGTTATTTTGTAATACCAAAAGTACTTTTTCAGTTTGTTTGCCAAATACATGTTAAAGTGGTACAGCACTTTAGAAATGTAGTTACCAAACAGCAAATCTTTTTTATAAAAGCTCTACTTCAGAAAGTTTTACTTTCAAAATCTCAACTACCAACAACTCCTCTAAATAGGGTCTAAATTGTCAGTCCAGGGGGCAAGTACTGCTTTAATTTCTAGTCCCCATCCTTCACCATACCGTATAGAAATTCCAACACTGCCTTTGACCCGCCCTTCCCCTCCCACCCCTACGCACGCTAAAAAAAAGGTTTTTTTTTCATGAATACCTTCTAAAAATTTAAATTTACGTGAATATTCTCTTAAAATTTATATTTATTTCTGTATCCTCATAGAATAGTGTTTTTACACAAATGCCTCTAATATAATAGTTTTTCTAACACCATTTATAAAAACCATATTTATTTTAATTAAAAAAATAAGTCATCTAATCACCGAATACATATTGTGTCACTAAAATCCGATCTGATGCTTCGGCGACGAGGAGGATGTTAATCAATCTGCTATGATGGAACATCAACACATATTTAATTGAGGCGTCAAGTACTCACTACAGGAAAAACTACTTTTTCCGACTTTTGTCTGCCGACGCTAAGTAGAAGCGTCGGTAATTTTTGCTGAGCACCAAAATTTGCCGTCAGTAGGTCTGGCTAAGACGACGCTTATAAGCGTCGCGAAAGGTTCCACCGACGCTTATAAGCATCGTCGGAAGCCGTAGCTTAGGCCGACGCTTTTAAGCGTCGGCGAAAGCAAAAAATCCCCCAACCGCAGCCATCTCCCTTTTTTTTTCTTTTTTTCCTCCCAACGACACTTTAGAAAGCGTCGTCGGAGGCCATTATCCCCCCTCCCCTCTCCTCGCTGCAAATTCCTCCCGATCCCTAATCCATCCAGCCGCCCCCCTCTCCTTCTCTCTTCGCCGCTTGCCCCCTCCTCTCTACAAATCCCCTCCCCCCTCCCGATCCCTCAAACCCCCTCCCTTACAAATCTCTAACCCCCTCCTGATTCTCGATCAAATCCCTTCCAAGAAGTGAGAGAGAGAGAGATAGCGGCCATGCTTCATAGACAGTTCGATGGAGCTTCTTCCCTCTTCTGCGGCGTCGGCTTCATGCCTTCTTAGGCCACCCAGGCCCCCGATCCCTCCTCCTCCCCCGCCAAGGTACCCATCAGGCTCTCTCTCTCTCTGTAGAATCACGATCTCGATATCTCGACCTCTGAATCCTTGTTCTCGATCATGCTCTCAATCTCAGATTCGCGGGGCTCAGGGCGCCGTCCCACTGACCGTGAAGCAGATCGCCGAAGCCTTCTCGCCTCACTCGAAGATGAGATCCGTGCCCTCCGGTCCTGGCAGTCCCTCCTGGAGCCGGAGTCCGGCTCCCCGGACTGGATCTGCGCCGGCCTCGTCTGGATCGAGCTCCTCCACGCCTCCCTCGATGACCTCCACCAGCTCCCCCAAGCCCAGGACACCCTCCGCTCCGCTCCTCCATCCCCTAGACCGACCGCCTCCTCGACGACTTCCTCCGCTTCGCCGACGCCTACGACTCCTTCCGATCCGTCCTCATCTCCCTCAAAGAAGCCCAATCCAAGCTCCAGACCGCCATCCGGTGGCGCGACAAGGCCCGGGTCGCGTCCTCTGTCCGGTCCCAGAAAAGAATCCAGAAAGATCTCACCAAGCTCGCCGTTTCCATTCGAGAAGCATCCAGATCGCCCACCCCCGCACTGGCGGCGGATGCGGCGGAGGCGGAGATGACGGGGATCATAAGGAGGCGACGGCGGCCACGGCGATGGCTTCGGCGGTGGTTTTCTTGGGGATCAGGGCGGTTTAATCCTCCGCGTCGGAATCCTTCCGGTTTTCTTGGAGATGCCCCCCTCAGGTTGCGGTAAGAAAATATATTTTTATATATTTTTTCTTTAAAAAAAATTATGACGACGCTTTAAAGCGTCGTTAATTTAAAAAACAGGAGTCAAACCCGACACTTTAAAGCGTTGCTAGACGGATTTTAGCGACGCTTTTAAGCGTCACTAAAAATAACCTTTAGCGACACTTTTCAAACGCGTCAGCAATTTTTTTTCCACCCCGACATAGTCGACGCTTTGGCGACGCTTTAAAAAGCATCGGAAAGAAAATTACCGACGCTTATAAGCGTCGGTAAAAGCCTTAAAAAGCATCGCCAAAGCCCCTTTTTCTTGTAGTGACTAGTCTCCTCCACAGGGTGGCATGCAAGAAGTCTATTTGTTGAAGAGTTTCCGGTGAGGACTCTCCGATGCTTAGGTCAGAATAACGATGCAATAGTGTGGAAGGGAGAAATCTCAGCAGAGAGTAATCAGCCTCAAGTTTCTAGGATTGCCTTCTTTATATAGAGGAATCAGCCTTATCGTTATTTGGGCCGATATGATATGCAATAATCTCAGACAGCTACAGGTGGTACGGCTATGATGTGGAGGCCAGTATGCATGGGCAGAGTGCGACGTAGGTCTTGTTGGGAATTGTGTCCCAAAGCCAATTTTTATTGTAAGAATAATGTATATGTTTTATTTAATGAATAATAAAATCTATTATGGCACTCTTTTCATCACAAGTGTTGCATCTTCAAATAGGAACTCCTGTGTATTGTGATGAAGTCCTTAGGACTAATTTAGTGGATAAAGGAGGTTTTATCATTTAGTCCTTAAATTAGTTCGCGACCGATTGACAAGCTATTAATTGGACAATAGCTATGTCAAGTATAGGTCGTTGTATGCCATTTAGTTGGTTGTCCTCTTAACCAAGGAGTGTGGAGACACTGGTATGGCATATAGGTGAGATGTAGGAGTACATCGTCGCTGAACAGTGACTCACCTATTGAGCACTCCACTGTCAGGAGTTAGCTCACAAAGCATATGGGCATAAGTATCCCTTAGACCTGAGACTATCACGGTGACTTGCAAGCAACTCACTGTACTTTGGCACTGAACGATCTGAATTTCTAATTCAGATATTGAAAAGTTGCTGGGTGCAGTCAAGTACTCGCGAAGTCTGTGTATGAGTCAAGAAGGGATTGACCGCTCCAGATTATAGGAGTTGATGTTTCGCTGTGTTTCAATTTAGTAAAACCTTGGCCAGGGTAAACCAAGTGATTGGTCACTTGAATTTAATTAATTGAAATACAATATGGATGACCGGACCAAAGTATGACAGTTCACTTTAGGTCATCTTGAGCATCGTTGGTCAAAAGGATCAATTATGCGGTAACCATATGAATGGGTTCTTGAATGTTGCTTTGCATATTCGACCTATCCGGACGTCGGGTATCATTGCTAGATGGTCACCTCGATTAGTGCATGAAGTGGTTCATGTACTACCGGCTTAGTGTTCGAACCTATCGGAGTCACGCACACAAGTCAAGTTAAGTAGGAAGGACTTGATCCAATTTAATTGAGAATTAAATTGTGGGTCATGTGAGATTTGGTTTTGTTTATGTTCAGCTAGCACTGAACATGAGGTACATACTGAATTTCATGGATGTGTATTTGATTATGTCTGTATTCTGGCTTAATCAAGTTTCAATTAATGTAATTGAAATTGATTTGGGCTCATTTGTTGAGTATGGTTTTGAATTGGATTCAAATAAATATAATTGGGCTTTATGACGATTTATTCCATATTTATTCTAGTCCAAGTGTGACTCGGATTGATCTGAAAATTGAACTAATTGGAGTTCACATGAATCAGATTCATGTGGAATTTTTTCGGATCCAAAATCTTTCAAATTGGTCTTCAATTTGGTTTAGAACCAATAATGGACCCAAGCCCATTTTAATTCAGCCCATTTGAATTAAACCATTTAAGAAAAATCAATTTGAATTGGGAATTTACTTAGATGCCCTCCTGAATTAAATGACTCGTTTCCTGTGTTTCTTCTTCGGTCCACACAAGCCTGTGAACCACTTTTCTGCTGAAACGTTCTCCCGTGAACCACGGTTTTTCCCTTCTTTGAAACACATAAATTGACCGCTTGATCTTCCTCATCCTGCAACCATTTGAAGATCCGAAGAGACGTGTCTCTTCGGTTTTCAAAACTCTTTAATGTAGTGCTGATTTAAATGAAATCAAACGGTTCAAAAAAAATTTAATTAAATCATGAATCGTTTGGCGTTTTCTCTTCCCTGGTTCAGCCTTTTCTTTGCCTATAAATAGGCTGGGGTTCTCTTCATTCTTTGCTAGAGATTTTATCTGGGGAGAGGGGAGATTCATGATCTTTTGAGTAGCTTGAAAAGAGAGGAAAAGGAAACGGGAAGAAAGAGGAAAAGAAAGAAAAGAAAAAAAAAGGGAAGAAAGAATTTTTGAAATTCTTTTCTTCCATGGGTTTATTTGCAAAAAAAGGTTTTTGCACTATACAGACATTATCCAACCTTCCTGCATTTCTTGGCGTGCGTGTGAAGTAGAGGGTCTGTACATCCGGGCCTCGCATAGCACCAGATCCACCAGTACCAGATCCGGCACCAGATCCAGTTCCAGATCCAGTTCCCGATCCAGTACCAGATCTAGCATCCGATCCAGTATCTGATCCAGCACTTGGCCCTGTACCAGATTCTGTTCCAGAGTACCTCGATCAATCTTCCGCTGCGGGACCGAGGTATGGTAAACATAATATAGTTATGTTATTTATTTATACCTGTTATAAATAAATAGATAAAAATTTAAAACTGATTTTCTGACCTGGCATCCGATTTTATCGGATTTTGCGGGAGATTTTTACTTCAATTGGTATCAGAGCTAGGTTGGCCGATGGAATTGGCCTATAATATCTAGAATTATGCATGATTTAATTTTTTAAATTTAGATTAGATCTAGATTTATTGATAAAATATCAATCTTGTGCTGAATTATAAGGTTGTCCTGCTATAAGGTTAACCCCTTATAGTGAAAAGGTTGTCCTAGCACAAAATTGAGATTAATTTGTATCATAAAATAAATAGTTTATTTTTGTGAAATTATGCATAATTGATGTTTATGAAATTTCAGTTTTAAATTTATTATGACCACAAAGTTTAAATATAAATTGTTTATATTTGGAATAAATTGACATCTTGAATCCATGATCATAATACATTTAATAAAGAATTAAATGTTGAATTTAAAATTTAAAATTTGAATTTCAAATAAAGATTTAAAATTCAAAATTTGAAATTCGAATTAAAATTTAAATTTGAACATGGGTTTTGGGGCATGGGTTAGCACAATCAGATTAGTTGATTAGGTTAGACCTAATGTTAGAATTGAATTGGAATCAATAGTTGTATTAGACTAAATTCATTTTTCTAATTTGATCAAACTCAATAGTTTAGTTGATCATGTCCAAACACTTCAATTGGATCTGATTGTGGCTCAGTGGTCGAGCTTGAGTTCTCAATGACTATCTAAATCAACTTGACATACCATTTGGTGTCTAAGGCAAGTTGGATCTACGGTTATTAATTGGGGCTACCTCTTTCCTGGCCAACTCTGTTGGTGTCTAGGAAAGACGGTTAATGGCGGAACCCTCCCGTGATCTCTCTTACCTGGCCAATGTGGTCGTTCAAGCTTTGATTTAGATATCTTGAGACTTGGTACTCACCCATGTCAATAAGGAAATCAGTATGACTGATTTAGATGTCCATAGACCAATGAAATTCTATGTTCTCTATATGACTCAGTGCAGTCAGTGGGAGGATATAGAATTATCGGTCTCTCTAAAATCCTCTAAATTATTAGGTCCTTAAAATGATATAGTTATATAGATAACTAGGTCATAGCCTCCCATTAAAATGGATGATAATTGGTCCAGTATTTCAGTTGGACATGCAGGACGCTTCCGTCTGGTGTTCATCTGAATATTGGAATTATCCTTCATTATATGATAGCTCTTTGAGCTATCTGATTGTGATTAGGTTGGCCGAGCTTTCCTCGGGCCTGATCATACATTAGGTAGTGTCATCGAGTTAGTTCATTAATGGTTGGATCTGACCAGGATTTTCAGTGGAGGCCTCCGCCTACTGATTACCACCTGGGGCAAAATAAAATACTAGAAATTATTTAGAGAAATAATTGGTAATGTACCTACCCTTAGATGCATATGGGTTGGCCGAGCTTTCCTCGGGCCTGTATACAGTCCATGTGGATTCTAGTACCCGCTAAGGAATTAAAGTAATTCCTCGAATTAAAGGTAAAGGTTAAAAGTTTGACTAAAATAGTGGGAGAAATCTTTAGACTGAAGTCCAAGTCTTTAGAATTAAAATAAATCATATACTAATTAGCTCTGGTTTTTCCTTTCAGATATGGCTAACTCATTATCCCTCCGAACACTATTAGACAATGATAAGCTTAATGGACCTAACTTCGATAGCTGGTATCGAAAGATGAAAATAGTATTAGAGCATGAGCGGATCCTGTATGTGATATCGGATCCTGCACCTGAGGAACCTGCAGCCAATGCACCACGTGCAATCAGAGACGCTTATCAGAAGTGGTTCAACGATCGCACTACAGTGCGTTGCATCATGAGGGCCTCGATGAATGACGAGTTTAGTCGTAAATTCGAGGAAGCGCAGCCAGTGGAAATCCTTCAAATATTGAAGGAGTCTTTCGGCACACCTGATGATGTTGAACGACATAAGACCTCCTGCGCTATATTCAATGCCCGCATGAGGGAAGGGGCATCGGTCACCGATCATGTATTGTACATGGTCGAACAAATCGATCGCCTAAGTAAACTTGGCTTTCCTTTGCACGAGCAATTGGGCAAGGATGCCATTTTGAATTCACTTCCCAAGTCCTACCTGACC
>NW_024069560.1:0-37808 GCF_009389715.1 Phoenix dactylifera
TTGGAGTCGACCTGTCAACCATCGGGAGTCGACTCGCGTTCCACTGGAGTCGACTCGAATCTCAAGACCCGAAAACTGCTCTCTGACTTTTTCTGTGTGTTCCTCTTGGAGTCGACTCTTACTACCCTGGAGTCGACTCGAGCTCGTGCCAGTGAACTTGATACGCTTGGAGTCGACTCGTGATACTCGGAAGTCGACTCGCGTCTCAGACTTTGGTTCAGGCTGACTTCTTAGCTTATCCAAAATACTATGAACCAAGTCTAGAGACACTTAGACAGGATTTTCACTGAAACACTCAATTGAATTCATTAGTAATTAAAAGATATACTCAAATGCTTTGAGCTCATCAAAATCAAATAGGGTTATGATCAATCACTCCACAATCTCCCCCTTTTTGATGATGACAAACATTGAGTATATGTAAAATGAATTGCTCAATAAACAATGAAGTAAAATCCATAAATGAATTCAAATGTCTGATAATTTCATTTATCCAAGCTTGAAAGGAGTGAAACATTAAATTTCGGAGTTAAAGCTCCCCCTTTCATTTGGGAATTATATAAGCCTTCATATTATGCAATCAATTGTTTGGCTTATATGTCATTAATGATTTAGCTTGATTAAAATTCAGATTCTCCCCCTCAACATATGCATTCAACTATGTTTTGATTCTCTGAATTTCCTTTTAATGCTTTGAAGTATTTGAGCTGAAATTTTGGTTTTTAGAGGGAAAATCTGTCAATTTGTTCTTGAGTAGGATTCAAGCTAATCTCCGAATATCCCTTGAATAGATTCTGGAGATTACTCCATTAGGAGCCCAAAAGAGAGATAATGAGCCTCGAGGTACCGAATCCACTTAGAACAAATTTGTGTGTGTTTTTAAGAGTTTATCTTTTATTGATTTCTTTTACATATTTTATCCATATTTCTCCCCTTTTACATATTTATACATATTCTCCCCTTTTACATATTTTATACATATTTCTCCCCCTTTTTGTCATCATATCAAAAAGGAGGTAATCACACACAATCAATGGCACAACCAATCATCAAATGGCACATAATTGAAGATAAGATGTCTACTCATTGTATTGATATGAATGTAAGTATATTTGAGCATACAATAAGTAAAGTAAAACAAGACAAAACACAAAAAACATCTATGGCTTCCTCGAGGATGAGGCTCCCCCTCTCGAGGATGCATCTCCTCCTCTGGAGGATGCGGCTCCTCCTCTCGAGGATGTGGCTCCTCCTCTCGAGGATGGTGCTCCTCCTCTCAATCGGCTCTGCTCCATGAGAAGGGTGACTGCATCTGTAACATGGCCAAGCTGCGTGATAATAGACGTAGTGGCTCTGCTATGTGTAGTGGAGAGCTCAATCACCGACGTCTGAAGCCCAGTCACCGACGTCTGAAGTGCATCCAGCTTGTCGATGAGTACATTCGACAAGCGCTCGGCCCTCTCGGTGGTGGTGTGCATGTCACGACCTATGTCCTCTCGCATCTGTCGAGTGGTGCTCGTGACCTCACTCATGCTGTGGAACTGGGCCTGGACCAAACTCCGGACATTGTAGATCTCTTCCCGTACATGAGCCGTCATGTCAGTCACGGCTGTCAAGGAAGGGACCAACTGAGAAGATACGGGTGCAGGAGTGGGAGCAGGCACCGAGCCTCGGAGCTCCCGAAGCAGCTCATCCCTCACATCTCTGACTATCTCCTGTCGCAGCTCCCGGAGCTGCTCAGGATCAATCCGGACCTCCATAGATGGTGGAGCCGAGGAGGAAGGTCCGGCGGAGGTGGTAGGAGCAGGAGGAGTGGATGGAAGGTCTGGATGGTCTGGATAGTCGGAATCGGGCTCAGGACTGGGAGAAGGTCTGGTGGTCTGAGTGGTGAGGGTAGACTTCCTAACCCATACCCCTTCTCTCTTCCGAAACCCCATCCTGTGTAGGGTCCCTGCACGCGTGCGATCAGTCCATCGCAACGCACGAGAGGGTTCCCCCTCTGGAATGGGAATCTCGTACTCCCTAAAAAGAAGGGTGAAAATCATGCCGTATGGGAGGGTGAGCCTAGGTCTATCTAGGGGCTCACACATATACCTATAGATGAGCTTAGGGAAGTTGATTGGGGTGTCCTGAAGAATGTAAAACATAAGAGCTAGGTCTCTCTCATTCACAAAATCAAATCTCCCTGTCTTAGGGAAGATGGACCTAGACAAAATACTCAAGAGGATCCGCACCTCAATCAGTAGTGAGCTCGCGGATACCTCGTCTATAGGTGACTGGGGTGGATGCCCTAGAACGGCCGTAAGGGCCTCAACCCTATCCTCAGGGTGTGTGGGAGCCACCCCTACTAATGGAAGGTGGAGGATGTGGGCAATAAGATCCTCCGTGACACGCAAAGGGACACCGGCTGCTGTGCCCTCAATACCTCCATCTCCCCGATGGACGGTACCATAGAACTCTCTAACAAGGCCTGGATATGTGGGGAGGTCCAAGGTGAGGAAGTATTCTAGGCCCTGGGCTCTAAGCCTATCACCTATGGTGAACCCTTCCCGTGAGAGGAAGTCGAAATCGACATACCTCCCGGTGGAGACGACCTTCCCGGCCAATGGCCTCGCGGGAACCGCCCTAGGCGGGGAACGAGCCGGAGGTGGTTGCCTCGCGGGATCGTGCCGCGCCTTGGAGCGCCGCTCGGGACCGGCCTCGGGACGGGACCTCCTCCTAACCACGGTCTTACGCGGCATTTTGACCTAGACGGGATGAAAACCTAAAGACGGTGAAAGGTCGACGGAGGAAGCTTGGGACGGACCGGAGACGACCTAGGAACGGACGAAAACCCTAAGAACCGGTGAAAAATCGACCGAAAAAGAGTTGGAGACGATCGGGGACGACCTAGGAGTCGGCTCTAGGGCTTTTTGAACAGTGGCGGCTTGAAAGAAAAGTGTTTTCGAAACGACAAATCTAGGTTAAAAAGTCGGATCCCGACTGCGAGTCGACTCCCCTGAGTCACGAGTCGACTCGTCCTCGAGTCGACTCCAGAATATGCGCGAGTCGACTCTTCTTATGCGCCTGTGGACCTCGAGTCGACTCCCGACTGTATGCGAGTCGACTCCCCTTCTGCTGCCATCTTTGCGAGTCGACTCCCGCCAATGCGTGAGTCGACTCCCCCTTAGGAGCCGGCTCTGAAACTTACTCGAGTCGTCTCTAACCTTGGCACGCACCTAAAAACCATGCTATAATCGTGCCAAATGAGGGAAAATCACCTAATTAAGATCTAATTTGATGATCATTGAAAAAGGAACTCTATTTTAACCACATTGTAATCATCAAAATCAATGAATCTAGTGGAAACTACCACTAGGATGGATCAATCACTCCTAATCCCCTCCTAAGTACACTAAACCTCTCTTCACTTAGGGGTTTTGTAAAAATATCTGCTAATTGATTATCAGTACAAACAAATTGGAGTGTCACATCACCATTCAATACATGATCTCTTATGAAGTGATGTCTTATCTCAATGTGTTTAGTTCTTGAGTGTTGAATTGGATTTTTAGTTAGATTAATGGCACTTGTGTTATCACAATTAATGGGAATTTTATCTTGTTTAATGCCATAATCTTCTAATTGTTGTTTAATCCACAAGATTTGAGCACAACAACTCCCGGCTGCAACATATTCAGCTTCTGCAGTGGATAATGCAACCGAGTTTTGTTTCTTGCTAAACCATGAGATAAGGTTTTCTCCTAGAAATTGACACGACCCGCTGGTACTTTTTCTATCAAGCTTACATCCAGCGAAGTCTGAATCTGTGTACCCTATTAAGTTTAGGCTAGATTCTTTAGAGTACCATAGCCCTATGTTCTTAGTTCCTATTAAGTATTTAAAAATTCTCTTAACTGCAGCTAGGTGTGATTCTTTAGGATTAGCCTGATATCTAGCACACATGCACACACTAAACATAATATCAGGTCTACTTGCAGTAAGATACAGTAAAGATCCTATCATACCTCTATAAAGTTTTTGATCTACAGATTTACCTGATTCATCTTGGTCTAACTTGCATGATGAGCTCATGGGGGTGCTGATTGATTTGTTTCCCTCCATATCAAACTTCTTGAGCATCTCCTTGATATATTTGGCTTGATTGATGAAGATGCCTCCTTCTGACTGTTTGATTTGTAGCCCGAGGAAGTAGTTCAGCTCTCCCATCATGCTCATCTCAAACTCACTCTGCATCAAATCAGCAAATTCTTCGCAGAGGCGATTGTTAGTAGCACCGAAAATGATATCATCAACATAAATCTGTACTAATAACATATCTTTATTTTGCTTTTTCAGAAATAATGTTGTATCTACATTTCCCCTAGAGAATTCATGTTCTAATAGGAATTTGCTAAGCCTCTCATACCATGCTCTAGGTGCTTGTTTTAAGCCATAAAGTGCTTTGTTTAGTTTATATACATGATTGGGGTATTGATGATTTTCAAAACCAGGAGGTTGTTCTACATATACCTCCTGATTAATATACCCATTTAAAAAAGCACTTTTTACATCCATTTGAAATAGTTTGAAATCCTTAGAGCATGCATATGCTAATAGTAGTCTAATAGCCTCAAGTCTAGCTACAGGAGCAAAGGTTTCATCAAAATCTATACCTTCTTCTTGATTATAACCCTTTGCTACTAGTCTAGCCTTATTCCTTATAACAATTCCATTTTCATCTAGTTTATTTTTATATATCCATTTCGTACCTATAATAGGATATTCAGAAGGTCTCTCTACTAGATTTCACACTTTGTTTCTAGTAAATTGGTTTAGTTCTTCTTGCATTGCATTTGTCCAATTTACATCATTTTCGGCTTCTTCTATATGTTTGGGCTCAAAGTGTGAAACAAAAGCTAGATGGTTATTCAAATTTCTAAGTGAAGCTCTAGTCCTAACCGGTTGAGATGGATCATCTAGAATGAGTTCCTTAGGATGCCCGTGAGCATACCTCCAAGCTTTTGTTAGCCCATGATCCACAATAGGCTCTTGGCTTGATGATGCTTCTTCAATCAATTTTTGATTATCATCTTGTAATCCCATCTCATCTATCTTTTCTTCAAGTATTTCAACATAATCATCAAAATTAACTTTCTTACTAGAGGAGATGTCACTAAGTCATCAAATACAACATGTATAGATTCTTCTATAACTAAGGTTCTTTTATTAAAGACTCTATAGGCTTTACTAGTTGTAGAGTAACCTAAGAATATCCCTTCATCCGATTTAGAGTCAAATTTACCTAGATTATCTTTCCCATTATTATGAACAAAACACCTACATCCAAAAACATGAAAGTAATTAACTTTTGGTTTTCTGTTTTTCCACATTTCATAAGGTGTTTTCTTTATGATGGGTCTTAATAAGACTCTATTTAATATGTGACAAGAGGTATTAATGGCTTCTCCCCAAAAGTACTTAGGGAGGTTACTTTCACATAACATAGTTCTAGCCATTTCCTCTAGTGTTCTATTCTTCCTTTCCACAACTCCATTTTGTTGTGGTGTCCTAGGTGCTGAGAAATTATGGGTTATCCCCTTTTTACTACAAAATTCATCAAATAATTGATTTTCGAATTCGGTACCATGGTCACTTCTAATTGTTGGGAACCCGCCCATGCCGCTGATATTTCAAAAATTAAATCAGGTGGCAGCGGAAGAGGCATGTGCGGGATCGACGTTCATCGCATGAACGTTGTTTCGAGACCTTTCGTAATTAGGTAAGAATTAAAACTTTTAAAACTATTAGGAAGATCAAATCTTCACCTTGCGCGGGTAGATGATCACCGCAAATCTGAATTCGTGGTTTTGGAAGAGGGTTCGCTTGAAGCCGTTCAAACGTCCGGTCTCTACGGGTATCCACACGAAGCAGGATCCGATCCAAGCTTTCTATCTCACCGGGGTGCTAGCTCCCTTGCAGAGATAACTTTTGATGGCTGATCTCCTCTCTTTCTTTCAACTCATGAATATACTTGAGAGGAGGAAGAAGAAGGAAGAAGAAGAGGAAGAAGCAAGGCCCCTGCAGCCTACTTTCTTTTCCCTGCGTTGGAAGGAGGAAAGGAGGAAGAGGAGGGCGCCATGGCTTCTTTTTCCCTTCTTCTTGCTGGCGGCTGAACCAAGGGAGGGAGAGGGTGGCCACGTGATGGAGAGGAGGGGGATTCCTATATTCATTAGGTCAGCCCCCAAGAGTCCTCCTTTTATAACATCTAGGGCTCCTACAAGTTAGGAGCCCTTGATGTATTACCAAGAGGGGCGCCGGCCCCTCTTGTTGCCGCACCAAGAGATCCAAGGAGGAGGGGCGTGAACCCCTCCCTCTCATGTTGCCCTAATCCTCATCTAATGAGGATTGGGTGGCCCTAATGTGGTTTAGCCTTAATCCAATTAGGCTTAGCCCAAGGGTGAACCAATTTGGATCCAATCTAGGCTAGTCCTAATCCAATTAGGACTTGAATGAACCATGACTCAATTGAACTCTTCAATCCTAATCCAATTAGGAGTCATGTTGATTCATTAGATTAATAATTAATTTAGACTTAAGGAATCCTAATCCAATTAGGATGTATTTAATTTTAGTCCTAATCCAATTAGGACTCTATTTGAATCCGAAGTCCTAATCCAATTAGGATTTCTAGGAATCCTACTCCAAGTAGGAATCCAATTTTAATTCAAAATTCCTAATCTCATTAGGATTGTAGGAATCCTATTCTAAGTAGGAATTCCAGTCCTACTCCAACTAGGATTCCCAGTCCTAATCCAATTAGGACTCTACGAATCCTACTCGAAGTAGGATTTGTGTTTAAGTCCAATTAATTAATTCCCTTTGTTCCTTCTTCAACTTCTTATCAATCAAATTGATTACTTGTGATTCCTAATCACGATTTCAACCATCGAATCGGTCAATACTTCTAGTGTGTGTGACCCCATAGGTTCTATTCTGACTGGTAGTGAGATATATTGTGATCTCTATCTCAATATCATTGAAAACTCCTTTCAATGGGTTGGAACGATTCCAACTCAACTCGTTAGGGTTTATCGATCATCAAGATAATCCCTATGAGTCCCACCATCCACCAGTGACACCTAGCAGCATATAGTGGCTACCCAGCAGAATGGAATGATGAACCTCTAGGTGCAGTTAACGTGTGATACAGTCCTACTATCGTGGATCCCTACAGGACGGAGGTCATGGACAACTCGTCAAACCCCATCGTCTGTCATATGTCAAGATTTATTCGACTCGAGTTCGATTGTGGAAAACTCTTTCTCCACTTTATATTACTGCCCTGGCCAAGGTCTTAGAACTCAGTCTAACAAATCACATAGGATC
Organism: Phoenix dactylifera; assembly: GCF_009389715.1. NCBI lineage: Eukaryota > Viridiplantae > Streptophyta > Magnoliopsida > Arecales > Arecaceae > Phoenix > Phoenix dactylifera. The sequence goes on from NW_024069560.1 coordinate 7,369, forward strand.
ACTCCTCTTCTATCAAGGTCGATAGATTCCTTATAGGTGCATACCCTACTCCTACAGTGAACTTACTGCAGCCAATCTACACTGCATGGACCCATATGGCTAGAGACCATGTATGTGTGCAGTCAAACTACAATAACCTCACTGTGAGTAGCCGAAGCACCGCAGGTCAAAGGACCAGTCACACTACTGCAACATCAAGCAAGTCACTGACGAGTGGATAGACATCCAAGTGACTTCTTGTCTTGGTCACGCTCAGTACCCTTATTCTCTAACAAGCACCTGCACTATCACTTCAGTGTCCCTACACTGTGGACTCAAGTCTCGTCCATCCAGAAGGAAAGTGATCTGTGCACTGATCGGATCGATCACCGTCCTCGTGATGATCCATTGATCAGGAGCATTTAGAAATTAATCACCAATGATACATGGCTCAAATTCTCAACTCTTGAGAATATGTATCATCATCTTATTAATTCCTTGGACGATTCATAGACACATAAATAATATGAATGAAAAGATGCCTTTTATTTATTCAATAATAAATAGTCAAGTACAAAATTATGTCCCTAGAATCAACAATGTGTCAGCCAAATTGGCTTCTAGGGCATACATCTAACAATCTCCCACTTGCACTAAAGCCAATTGGTCAGATATCTTAGGCCCATCTTCTCAAGGTGGGCTTCAGTCTTTTGCTGACTCAGCTGCTTAGTGAACGGGTCTGCCACGTTATCCGCGGAGTCTACTCTCTGCATTTCTTCTCAACATAGTCGCGTATGAGATGGAAGCGCCGCTCTATGTGCTTGGACTTCTGATGAGACCATGGCTCCATAGCTAGTGTTATGGTGCCAATGTTATCGCAGTAAAGTGTTATGGCATCTAATGACATTACACCTAACTCTGCAATTAACTTTTAATCAGAAGGTTTCCACTGCACCCTTGGATACGGCTTAACATTCAGCTTCTAAGGTAGAATCTATAATGATTGGTTGTTTGGAACTCTTCCAATTTACTGAACCACAATTGCACATATTCTGATGTAGACTTTCTATCATCAATATGTGTGCATCCTTCTACCTTCAACTCTGATCTTCTCCCAAAGACCAAGAACATGTCCTTAGTTCTTCTCAAGTACTTAAGACTGTTCTTTCACAGCTATCCAGTGCTTCTTGCCTGGATCCGACTGATATCTGCTTGTGACACTCACAGCAAAAGCTATATCAGGTTATGTACACAGCATGGCATACATGAGGCTTCCCATTGCCGATGCATAGGGAATCGTGCTCATGTGTTGAATCTCTTCAGTACCTCCTCTATGTACATCTTCTGTGAAAGGCCAAGCATTCTTTTAGATCTATCTCTATAGACCTTTATTTCCAAAATATAGGATGCTTCCCCAAGGTCTTTCATGGAGAATTCTTTTGACAACCAGACCTTAACCGAGGTTAGCATGGGAATATCATTCCCTATTAGGAGAATGTCATCTACGTACAGTACGAGAAAAACGACAGCACTCCCACTAACCTTTTTGTAAACACACGGTTCCTCTTCGTTTTTGATGAAATCAAACATTTTGATTGCATCATCGAAACGAGTGTTCCAACTCCGAGATGCTTGCTTTAGTCCATAGATGGACCTTTGCAGCTTGCAGACCTTGTGATCTCCATCACTGGAAGTGAAACCCAAAGGCTGTTCCATATAGATATCTTCATCAAGATATCCATTCAGAAAAGCAGTTTTTACATCCATCTGCCAGATTTCATAATCATGAAATGCTGCAATGGCAAGCAATGTTCGGATGGATTTTAGCATGGCTACAGGTGAAAAGGTCTCCTGATAGTCAATGCCTTCGCGCTGACTATACCCTTTCGCCACAAGCCTTGCCTTATAGGTCTCTACCTCTCCATCCGAACCTATCTTCCTTTTGTAGATCCATTTGCATCCAATAGGTACAATACCTTCTGGTGGATCTACTAAGGTCCAGACTTGGTTGGAATGCATGGAGTCTAACTCTGACTTCATAGCTTCCAGCCATTTCTCGGAATCGATATCAGATATCGCCTCGTTGTAGGTTTTGGGATCATGTATGTGATCCCTATCTCCCACTAGGAACATTTCCTCGGTATCCTCTGCTAGTATACCTAAGTATCTATCGGGAGGATGGGAGACCCTACTAGATCTACGAGGTGGTCGAGGGACATCGTGTACTGGCTCTTTATGAATGGGTTCTATAGGATCCATGACTCGTTGCTTTTCAGAGACTTTCTCTTCGAGCTCAATTTTCCTCCCACTGCCTATCAAGGATAAACTGATTTTCCAAGAAGATGGCATGACGGCTCACAAACACATTGTGATCCTTTGAGACGTAAAAATTGTATCCTAATGACTCTTTAGGATATCCTATAAAACGAGCACTTATGGTCCTAGCCTCTAACTTGTCTGCCTGTAGTCGCTTGACGTGGGCCGGACATCCCCAAATCTTGAGATGACCAAGACTTGGTTTCTTACCATGCCATATCTCATACGGTGTGGTAGGAACGGATTTAGAGGGAACTCTATTCAACAAATAAATCACTGTGAGTAAGGCTTCTCCCCAAAGGAACATAGGTAAATCAGTGAAGCTCATCATGGACCTGACCATATCTAATAGGGTCCGATTCCTCCTCTCTGACACTCCGTTGAGTTGAGGTGTACCTAGAGGTGTCCATTGTGAGACTATGCCGTTTTCTTTGAGATAGTCCCGGAATTCCCCACTAAGGTATTCTCCTCCTCGATCTGATCGAAGAGCCTTAAGAGGTTTTCCAGTTTGTTTTTCTACTTCATTCTTGAACTCTTTGAACTTTTCAAAAGACTCAGACTTGTGTCTCATAAGATACACATACCCATACCGCGAATAATCATCGGTAAAGGTAATGAAGTAAGAATAACGTCCCCTGGCTAGCACATCAAATGGGCCACATACATCTGTATGTACTAGGGTAAGTATTTCAGTGGTCCTCTCCCCATGTCCTACAAAGGGCAGTCTAGCCATTTTTCCTTGAAGACAGGACTCGCAAACTGGATATGACTCGGAAGTCAATGAGCCTAAAAGCCCATCTTTATCCATTTTGTTCATTCTGTCCTCTCCAATATGGCCAAGCCTGAGGTGCCACAAGTATCTTTGGTTTATCTCATCTCTGGATCTTTTGGATCCTTTGGCACTCACTTCTTGCTCGGTAATATTCACAGATACATCCATATGTAAATGATAGAGACTGTCGATCATGAAACCACGTGCGACTATTTTATTTCTTAAATAAATAGAACAGCAGTCTTTGTCAAATGTAAAAACATGACCTTCCTGTGCTAGACAAGAGACAGAAATCAAATTTCTGCTAGCAGCAGGTACATAATAGCGGTCTCTAAGTAATAAACTAAATCCAGACGGTAGTCGCAGATGGTAGGTGCCTACAGCCACAGCAGCAACTTTTGCCCCGTTGCCAACCCGAAGGGTTACCGCACCTTCCGCCAGCCTTCTACTTTCCTTTAGACCCTGCATGGTAGTGCACAAATGAGCACTAGAACCAGAATCTATAACCCAACTAGAAGTAGAAGAAACCGTTAGATTAGTTTCAATTATGAGCAAGTCTATACCTTCTGAAGGTGTGTCACCTTTCTTGTTCTTCAGGCTATCGAGGTATGAAGGACAGTTTCTCTTCCAGTGGCCTTCGACATTGCAGTGGAAACATTTTTCTTTGTCGTTAGCCTTTTTCTTTTGAACTTCCTTCTTTGGCTTCTTGTCTTTCTTCTGCTTCTTTGCAGGCTTCTTTTCTTCCAAGTAGACTTTCTCTTGGAACCAGAAGTCAACTCAGCAGCAAGGACATTGCCTCTTGAACCTTTCAAGGCTCCCTCAGCAGTTACCAACATGTTGATTAGTTCAGTCTTAGTGCATTCAATCTTATTCATGTGGTAGTTTACTATAAACTGACCAAATGAATCAGGAAGTGACTGTAGGATCAAATCCACTTGTAATTCCTTGTGCATGTCCATACCGAGCTTCTCAAGCTCCTCTAGGTCCTTGATCATGGTCAGACCGTGATCATGGACAGACTGCCCCTCGCGCATCTTCGCTTTGAAAAGCCTCTTGGACACTTCAAAACGAGCTGTGCGACTTTGCTCACCATACAACTCTTGCAGGTGTGCTAGTATGTCCCTAGCAGTCTTCATACTTTTATGCTGGCATTGGAGTTCATTAGACATGGATGCCATCATATAGCATTTTACTCTAATGTCATCATCCAACCACTTTTTATGCAACTCACGCTGAACATCAGTGGGACGTGCTGGTAGTGTGGGGATATCTGAATCGAGTATGTAGCCTATCTTCTCACAGTCCAAAACTATTTTGAGATTTCTAAGCCAGTCTTTGTAATTGGTTCCGGTCAGTCGGTTGGTCTCAAGAATACGGGTCAGAGGGTTTGAAGCCGACATTGTATCTGCAGAGAGTAAAGATTCTAGTTAGACTTTTGTACTTGATCCTAATCTGTTCTAAGGTCTTTTAGAACAAATGTAACTCCCACTATTTTCTCGAATTCCTCACACTCCCCTGGTAGGGAAACGGAAATCCTACGCGACTAGGGTTTCTAGTAGGTACTGCGGTCTCACCAATTTACATGCCACCTCACCTAACAGTTATTGGTGACACATAGATGGATGAGTGTACAACTCTTGTACAATGCTTCTCAAGCATGTTGCAGTGTAACTTGGTCTCTAAGCCATGAAGACCTCACCTAACAGTTATTGGTCCCATTTCTTAGTTAAGTCAGACCCACCGTATAACCGTAGGAATAAAGTCGTCATTGGGTCCTCACCTAACAGTTATTGGTGCCCAACCCCACCTTTACCCTACAACATCTCATGTCTATAGAGAGGTCCAGCCCCCCGATGCAACTTGACCACTGTGTCCAGCCGAGACAAATCAACATCAGAAAGGCCTTAGCAGCTCTACTACAGTGGAAGACCTATTGACTTAATATTGATTAATCAGGTCTTAGTGTTTGCAACTTGAGCCCTTCATAAGAGGTAATCGAACAATTGGCCAGGTAAGCAGGTGGGAGGCTCCCCTTACTCAGAGAGTAAGGTCCTAATTAAGTAACCACCTTTCATGCTTTCCTAGACACCAATTAGATCAATTAGTCTAATATGACTTGCTCATGTCGGTTCACTCTCGACTTGATTGAGGAGGTTTTGATTTAGGTCTCAATTTGGGTTTGCTACATCACATGTAAACCTATCTACCCGACTCGCATTCACATCACATGCAAACGGCTCATCACATGCAGTTATAATCGCAGCATCAAATTAAAGCTAAACTTTAAATAGGTGATGATCATGGATTCTAATTAGGTCGTATTACAAGCACATGCACATCAATCGATCAAGTGGTCTTCAACTCTTGAATTGGTTCCAAGCCTCCTTGATTCGATCCTTGATCAACTCTTGATCCCATCGCCATCAACCGCTTAGATCACCTTTCATCTCATGCCTTTGCTTCAACTCGATCGTTGATGTACATCACATCACAGAAATACAACCAGATGTAAAATAAAAATAAAAATAAATTACATCTCCTTTTAGGAGGCACGCAGGCCTCTCAAAACATCAAATAAGATGCATGCAAGCATCTGAAAAATTACATGACATCGCAGATCACATCGCAGGTCATTACATTTGATACCAAAAGGGTTTGAATCCTATGATCATCACCGTATGCAACAATTATAATTTTCAGATCTGAAAACTAACTGATTGTATCATGACATAGGTCGCTGATCATGCTAATCATGATTCTAAACTTTGTAATCCCATTAACAATGCATTTAGAATCATCTTTTTATCACATAAAAATCAGCATGCAAAAAATTAGCACCCCTGAAAAATCTGCATACAGAATTTTTCAGCATGCATGATCATTCAATTTTCAGATCTAATATGCCTTTAGATATTTAATTCTTACCTTAATCTACGAAGCCTAGGCTCTGATACCACTGTTGGGAACCCGCCCATGCCGCTGATATTTCAAAAATTAAATCAGGTGGCAGCGGAAGAGGCATGTGCGGGATCGACGTTCATCGCATGAACGTTGTTTCGAGACCTTTCGTAATTAGGTAATAATTAAAACTTTTAAAACTATTAGGAAGATCAAATCTTCACCTTGCGCGGGTAGATGATCACCGCAAATCTGAATTCGTGGTTTTGGAAGAGGGTTCGCTTGAAGCCGTTCAAACGTCCGGTCTCTACGGGTATCCACACGAAGCAGGATCCGATCCAAGCTTTCTATCTCACCGGGGTGCTAGCTCCCTTGCAGAGATAACTTTTGATGGCTGATCTCCTCTCTTTCTTTCAACTCATGAATATACTTGAGAGGAGGAAGAAGAAGGAAGAAGAAGAGGAAGAAGCAAGGCCCCTGCAGCCTACTTTCTTTTCCCTGCGTTGGAAGGAGGAAAGGAGGAAGAGGAGGGCGCCATGGCTTCTTTTTCCCTTCTTCTTGCTGGCGGCTGAACCAAGGGAGGGAGAGGGTGGCCACGTGATGGAGAGGAGGGGGATTCCTATATTCATTAGGTCAGCCCCCAAGAGTCCTCCTTTTATAACATCTAGGGCTCCTACAAGTTAGGAGCCCTTGATGTATTACCAAGAGGGGCGCCGGCCCCTCTTGTTGCCGCACCAAGAGATCCAAGGAGGAGGGGCGTGAACCCCTCCCTCTCATGTTGCCCTAATCCTCATCTAATGAGGATTGGGTGGCCCTAATGTGGTTTAGCCTTAATCCAATTAGGCTTAGCCCAAGGGTGAACCAATTTGGATCCAATCTAGGCTAGTCCTAATCCAATTAGGACTTGAATGAACCATGACTCAATTGAACTCTTCAATCCTAATCCAATTAGGAGTCATGTTGATTCATTAGATTAATAATTAATTTAGACTTAAGGAATCCTAATCCAATTAGGATGTATTTAATTTTAGTCCTAATCCAATTAGGACTCTATTTGAATCCGAAGTCCTAATCCAATTAGGATTTCTAGGAATCCTACTCCAAGTAGGAATCCAATTTTAATTCAAAATTCCTAATCTCATTAGGATTGTAGAAATCCTATTCTAAGTAGGAATTCCAGTCCTACTCCAACTAGGATTCCCAGTCCTAATCCAATTAGGACTCTACGAATCCTACTCGAAGTAGGATTTGTGTTTAAGTCCAATTAATTAATTCCCTTTGTTCCTTCTTCAACTTCTTATCAATCAAATTGATTACTTGTGATTCCTAATCACGATTTCAACCATCGAATCGGTCAATACTTCTAGTGTGTGTGACCCCATAGGTTCTATTCTGACTGGTAGTGAGATATATTGTGATCTCTATCTCAATATCATTGAAAACTCCTTTCAATGGGTTGGAACGATTCCAACTCAACTCGTTAGGGTTTATCGATCATCAAGATAATCCCTATGAGTCCCACCATCCACCAGTGACACCTAGCAGCATATAGTGGCTACCCAGCAGAATGGAATGATGAACCTCTAGGTGCAGTTAACGTGTGATACAGTCCTACTATCGTGGATCCCTACAGGACGGAGGTCATGGACAACTCGTCAAACCCCATCGTCTGTCATATGTCAAGATTTATTCGACTCGAGTTCGATTGTGGAAAACTCTTTCTCCACTTTATATTACTGCCCTGGCCAAGGTCTTAGAACTCAGTCTAACAAATCACATAGGATCACTCCTCTTCTATCAAGGTCGATAGATTCCTTATAGGTGCATACCCTACTCCTACAGTGAACTTACTGCAGCCAATCTACACTGCATGGACCCATATGGCTAGAGACCATGTATGTGTGCAGTCAAACTACAATAACCTCACTGTGAGTAGCCGAAGCACCGCAGGTCAAAGGACCAGTCACACTACTGCAACATCAAGCAAGTCACTGACGAGTGGATAGACATCCAAGTGACTTCTTGTCTTGGTCACGCTCAGTACCCTTATTCTCTAATAAGCACCTGCACTATCACTTCAGTGTCCCTACACTGTGGACTCAAGTCTCGTCCATCCAGAAGGAAAGTGATCTGTGCACTGATCGGATCGATCACCGTCCTCGTGATGATCCATTGATCAGGAGCATTTAGAAATTAATCACCAATGATACATGGCTCAAATTCTCAACTCTTGAGAATATGTATCATCATCTTATTAATTCCTTGGACGATTCATAGACACATAAATAATATGAATGAAAAGATGCCTTTTATTTATTCAATAATAAATAGTCAAGTACAAAATTATGTCCCTAGAATCAACAATGTGTCAGCCAAATTGGCTTCTAGGGCATACATCTAACACTAATGGCTATGACTGAAGACTCTCTAGCATTTGTTACTTCCTTATGGAACTTCTTAAAAACAGAAAATGCTTGATCCTTATGTGCTAGGAACATGACCCATGTGTACCTAGAGTAATCATCAACAATAACTAGACCGTATTTATTTCCACCTAGGCTTGTTGTTCTAGTTGGACCGAATAGGTCCATGTGTAATAATTCTAGAGGTCTAGAAGTAGAGACACATTTTATGGATTTAAATGAGTTCCTAGATTGTTTGCCAAATTGACATGCTTCACAAATTTTGTTCTTTTCAAATTTTAATTTTGGCAAACCTATCACGGAATCTCTTTTAACAAGTTTAGTTATTGTGTCCATGCTTGCATGACCTAACTTACGGTGCCATAACCAACTAGCATCATTATCTTTAGTTTCATTAACAACTAAACATTGGTTATGTTTTGCAAGATCTTCTAGGTCTACAACATATACATTTTCACGTCTAATTCCTTTAAAAACTAAACTATTATCATTAGGATTTGTTATAATGCATAGTGATGGTTTAAACATAACATCATATCCTTTATCACATAATTGACTAATGCTTAACAAGTTATGCTTAAGACCATCAACATATCTAACATTATCAATAAAAGTAGAAGGGGTGATTTGAACTTTACCAATACCAATGATGTAACCTTGGTTGTTGTCTCCAAAAGTCACAGCACCTTCCTTCTTGGCTTCAAGGGTGAAAAATTGATCTTTATCACCCGTCATGTGCCTTGAGCAGCCACTATCCAAATACCAGCAGTTTTTGTTGACCTTGGCTGCAAGACACTCCTACACAAGCAAATCATGTCATCTTAGGTACCCAAGTTTTCTTGGGTCCTTCATGGTTAGTCAAGTTGGTTCCTTTTGGAACCCATACCCTCTTAATTTTCCTTTTTGTTTTACTTTTCCTATAGTCACATGCATTTGCCTTATGTCCTATAGTTCCACAACAAAAGCAGGTTATTTTCTTAGTTTTAGTTTCTCCAGCTTTAACAAAGAAGTTACTAAGAAGTTTTTGTTTATTTCTTGGTTTATAACCTAAACCCGCTTTATTAAATACTGCTCGTTGACTATTTAGTATCATGTTTAATTTTTCAGAACTATATGTAAATTTTTCAACTAAGGGTTTGTATTTGTTAAGTTCTTTAGTTAGTGTTTGATTTTCTGCTTTTAGATCATTAAGTTCTTTTGTAAGATCCTTATCTAAGGTTTGTTTATATTTTTTAAGTTCTGAAAATTCCTTAGTTAGTTTTTCATTATCTTTAGTTAAGGTATTAGTCTTTTGAGTTAAAAGTTGGTTGCTTGTTTTAAGTTCTATATTTTCTTTGGTGATTAAATCCTTATCCTTAACTAATTTATCGTATTTATGTAGGTATGATTGATTAGCTATTTTCAGTTCTTTATTCTTAAGATTTATAGCCTTATATTCTACCATTAATTCATTAAATGCATCATAAAGTTCATCAAAAGAAAAATCAGGATGCGTATCGGAAGTTACCTCGTTTTCATTGGCCATGAAGCAGAAATTGGCCTTCTCTTCTTGTTCATCATCTGATGAGGAGGATGATGAGTCGGAGTCGGATAGCGTTGTGACAAGAGCCTTCTTCTTCTTGTACTTACTCCCCTTCTTCAGTAAGGGGCACTCAGCTCTTATGTGACCCGGCTTCTTGCACTCGTAACACCCAATCCCCTCATTTTCCCTTTCCTTACCTTTGTCCTTGCGGTAGGAATTTGAGGGGCCTCTCCTTTGATGATAGGACTTCTTGTGGTTGATGAATTTCTTGAACTTGCGCACAAGAAGAGCCTCACCATCATCTTCCTCATTCTCTTCTTCGTCACTGCTGCTACTGCAAGACAAGTCCTTGTTAGATGAAGTAGACTTAAGAGCTATTACCTTTTTCTTGTGGGAGGACTCCTCTTCGCTGTGTTGCTTCATGGTTAGCTCGTGAGTCATTAGGGATCCAAGGAGCTCTTCAAGTGGAAGCTTGTTCAAGTCTTTAGCTTCTTGGATTGCCGTCACCTTGGCTTCCCATGACCTTGGTAGGCAGCGAAGTATTTTCCTGACAAGATCACTGTTAGTATAGCTCTTGCCAAGGCTTTTTAGGCCATTGACAATGTCAGTAAACCTAGTGAACATGCTAGTGATTGTCTCATTAGAATCCATTTTAAATAGTTCATACTTATGAACCAATATATTAATTTTGGATTCTTTAACTTGATTCGTGCCCTCATGGGTCACTTCAAGTCTATCCCAAATCTCTTTTGCAGAGTTGCAAGTAGAGACCCTATTGAATTCATTTCTATCCAAGGCACAATAAAACACATTCATAGCTTTAGAGTTTAGTTGTGCCTTCCTCATGTCATGTTCATCCCAATCCTTTTCTAGTTTGGGTACCTTGACACCCTCTACATATATGGATGGGATGTATGGGCCATTTACTACAATGGTCCACATCTCATAGTCTTGGACTTGGATGAATATTCTCATCCTAGCCTTCCAGTATGAGTAGTCGGATCCATTAAAGAAAGGGGGTCTTTGGGTGGACTGACCCTCAATGTGGGAAGATCCAAATGGGGTTGTCATTTTGATCTTTTAACTCTTGGGTGGAAGAGTTTAGGCTCTGATACCACTTGTTGCCCAGATAGACAACCCAAGAGGGGGGGTGAATTGGGTTTTAAAATAATTTAGATAATTAAAACGATGTGGTTGACTAATTAAAAACTATTGCAAGTTATTTAATTAATGCTAAGTGCTGTGAGTGATGTGAGGAAAAGAAGAAGAGAGACAATCCAACACAAACACAAGGTTTTATAGTGGTTCAGAGCTAACCCTTGCTCCTACGTCCACTCCCCAAGTCTCACTTGGGAATTCACTATAACCCCCTTGGATTACAGCCGGTTGTTTTCCAAGCTCACAACCAAACTTGTTGTTTTACGAGCTCACAACGAACTCGGTCGGTTTTCCCAGGCTCACCGACTAGAACCGCCCCGATTGTTTTCCCGGGATCACAATCAAACCCTTACACACGTTGGTTTTAACTAGGCTCACCAACCAACCTCAATCCCCTTGATTCAATCCCCCGATTGAACCAAGTAAATACAAGTTGTAGAAAGAAAACAGAAAATGAGCTTCTCAAAAAGCAGATGAAAACAATATGAACAATAAATGAAGTTAAGAAGCCTCAAACGCTTTTAGATTGGAGATGAGGAATGGCTTCTTAAACTTCTGGTCTCCTTTTGAAAGAGTAGTCGACTTGAATGCAGGAGAAGGAGGCTTTAATTGCTGGGAAGATGTAGTTGGAAGCAGTAAATGCAGATCTTCCTCTTTTTCGTTGAAGAGCACGTTGCAGAGCTTGAATGCTTGATTAGTTGGAGTGGAATGGTTGTTCTCTCCCTTGCTACAGTCCTCTGTGGCTATTTAAGCCAACCCCCACGGAAACTAGCCGTTAGACTGCTTTTTCTGCCCGTTCTGCACACTCTGCGCAGCCTGACAATATGACCGTTAGTGGGTTGGAGTCGACTCGCGCGATCAGGAGTCGACTCGGCTGTAGCGGGAGTCGACTCAAGCTTTTCCGGAGTCGACTCGGCAACTGTTCCAAATTTGAATTAAAGTTGCCTTCACGACTGGGAGTCGACTCGTCTTGACCTGGAGTCGACTCGCCAACTTCTGGAGCTGACTTGGCAATTTCGGAGTCGGCTCATCCACTGAAGTCCGTGGATCCAATTTTGAATTTTGTCCACTCGAGTCGACTCGACTGTCCTGGGAGTCGACTCGAATCTCAGAGCCCGAACTCCCGATCCTCTGTCTTTTGGCTCGTCCAGTCTTGGAGTCGACTCGAACTTCCTTGGAGTCGACTCGGCTCTCAGTTTCCGAAAGTTGGTCTTCTGCCTTTTGACGTGAAGCTGTCTTGGAGTCGACTCGAGCTGTCTGGGAGTCGACTCGAATCTCAGAGGCAGTAACTTGGTTTTCTGTCTGTCTTGGGGTCGCGGTGTCTTGGAGTCGACTCGCGTACTGCGGGAGTCGACTCGAATCTCAGAGTCCATAAAGTGCTCTCTGACTTTTTCTTTGTGTACCGCTGAGAGTCGACTCTTGCTTTCTTTGGAGTCGACCTGTCAACCATCGGAGTCGACTCGCGTTCCACTGGAGTCGACTCGAATCTCAGACCCGAAAACTGCTCTCTGACTTTTTCTGTGTGTTCCTCTTGGAGTCGACTCTTACTACCCTGGAGTCGACTCGAGCTTGTGCCAGTGAACTTGATACGCTTGGAGTCGACTCGTGATACTCGGGAGTCGACTCGCGTCTCAGACTTTGGTTCAGGCTGACTTCTTAGCTTATCCAAAATACTATGAACCAAGTCTAGAGACACTTAGACAGGATTTTCACTGAAACACTCAATTGAATTCATTAGTAATTAAAAGATATACTCAAATGCTTTGAGCTCATCAAAATCAAATAGGGTTATGATCAATCACTCCACAGTAATAAACTAAAACCAGACGGTAGTCGCAGATGGTAGGTGCCCACAGCCACAGCAGCAACTTTTGCTCCGTTGCCAACCCGAAGGGTTACCGCACCTTCCGCCAGCCTTCTACTTTTCTTTAGACCCTGCATGGTAGTGCACAGATGAGCACTAGAACCAGAATCTATAACCCAACTAGAAGTAGAAGAAACCGTTAGATTAGTTTCAATTATGAGCAAGTCTATACCTTCTGAAGGTGTGTCACCTTTCTTGTTCTTCAGGCTCTCGAGGTATGAAGGACAGTTCCTCTTCCAGTGGCCGTCGACATTGCAGTGGAAATATTTTCCTTTGTCATTGGCCTTTTTCTTTTGAACTTCCTTCTTTGGCTTCTTGTCTTTCTTCTGCTTCTTCGCAGGCTTCTTTTTCTTCCAAGTAGACTTTCTCTTGGAACCAGAAGTCAACTCAGCAGCAAGGACATTGCCCCTTGAACCTTTCAAGGCTCCCTCAGCAGTTACCAACATATTTATTAGTTCAATCTTAGTGCATTCAATCTTATTCATATGGTAGTTTACTATAAACTGTCCAAATGAATCAGGAAGGGATTGAAGGATCAGATCTACTTGCAATTCCTTGTGCATGTTCATACCGAGCTTCTCAAGCTCCTCAAGGTCCTTGATCATAGTCAGACCGTGATCATGGACGGACTGCCCTTCGCGCATCTTTGTTTTGAAGAGCCTCTTGGACACTTCAAAACGAGCTGTGCGACTCTGCTCACCATACAACTCTTGCAGGTGTGCCAGTATGTCCCTAGCAGTCTTCATATTTTCATGCTGGCATTGTAGTTCATTTGACATGATGCCATGATATAGCACTTGACTCTGATGTCATCATCCGTCCACTTTTGATGCGTCACACGCTGATCATCAGTAGGACGTGCTGGTAGTCTAGGGATATCATTTTCGAGTATGTAGCCCAGTTTCTCACAGTTCAAAACAATTTTGAGGTTTCTTAGCCAGTCCTTGTAATTGGTTCCAGTCAATCGGTTGGTCTCAAGAATACGGATCAAAGGGTTTGAGGCTGACATTATGATCTGCAGAGAGTAAAGATTCTAATTAGATTTTTGTACTTGATCCTTAATCTGTTCTAAGGTCTTTTAGAACAAATGTAACTCCCACTATTTTCTCGAATTCCTCACACTTTCCTGGTAGAAAAACGGAAATTCTACACGACTAGGGTTTCTAGTGGGTACTGCGGTCCCACCGATTTACATGCCACCTCACCTAACAGTTATTGGTGACACATAGATGGATGAGTGTACAACTCTTGTACAATGCTTCTCAAGCATGTTGCAGTGTAACTTGGTCTCTAAGCCATGAAAACCTCACCTAACAGTTATTGGTCCCATCGCTTAGTTAAGTCAGACCCACCGTATAACCGTAGGAATAAAGTCGTCATTGGGTCCTCACCTAACAGTTATTGGTGCCCAACCCCACCTTTACCCTACAACATCTCATGTCTATAGAGAGGTCCAGCCCCCCGATGCAACTTGACCACTGTGTCCAGCCGAGACAAATCAACATCAGAAAGGCCTTAGCAGCTCTACTACAGTGGAAGACCTATTGACTTAATATTGGTTAATCAGGTCTTAGTGTTTGCAACTTGAGCCCTTCATAAGAGGTAATCGAACAATTGGCCAGGTAAGCAGGTGGGAGGCTCCCCTTACTCAGAGAGTAAGGTCCTAATTAAGTAACCACCTTTCATGCTTTCCTAGACACCAATTAGATCAATTAATCTAATATGACTTGCTCATGTCGGTTCACTCTCGACTTGATTGAGGAGGTTTTGATTTAGGTCTCAATTGGGTTTGCTACATCACATGTAAACCTATCTACCCGACTCGCATTCACATCACATGCAAACGGCACATCACAGGCAGTTATAATCGCAGCATCAAATTAAAGCTAAACTTTAAATAGGTGATGATCATGGATTCTAGTTAGGTCGTACTACAAGCACATGCACGTCAATCGATCAACTGGTCTTCAACTCTTGAATTGGTTTCAAGCCTCCTTGATTCGATCCTTGACCAACTCTTGATCCAATCGCCATCAACCGCTTAGACCACTGTTCATCTCATGCCTTGTCTTCAACTTGATCGTTGACGTACATCACATCACAGAAATACAACAAGATGTAAAATAAAAATAATAATAAATTACATCTTCTTTTAGGAGGCACGTAGGCCTCTCAAAACATCAAATAAGATGCATGCAAGCATCTGAAAAATTACATGACATTGCAGATCACATCGCATGTCTTTACATTTAATACCAAAAGGGTTTGAATCCTATGATCATCACCATATGCAGCAATTATAATTTTCAGATCTGATAATTAATTGATTATGTTATGACATAGATTGCTGATCATGCTAATCATGATTCTAAACTTTGTAATCTCATTAACAATGCAATTAGAATCATCATCTTATCACATAAAAATCAGCATGCAAAAATTCAGCAACCCTGAAAAATCTGCATGCAGAAATTTTCAGCACACATAATCCTTCAATTTTCAGATCTAAGATGCCTTTAGATAATTAATTCTTACCTTAATCTACAAAGCCTAGGCTCTGATACCACTGTTGGGAACCCGCCCATGCCGCAGAAAATTCAAAAAAATTTTAGATGGCAGCGGAATCGGCATAAGCGGGATCGACATTCATCGCATGAACGTCGTTCGATAACCGTTCGTAGATGGGTAAGGATTAAAAACTTTTAGAACCTTTAGGAAGATCAGATCTTCACCTTATGCGGGTAGATGATCACCGCAAACTGATGATCGTGGTTTTGGATGAAGGTTCGCTTGAAGCCGTTCAAGTGCCCGGCCTCTACGGGTATCCACACGAAGCAGAAAACCGATCCAAGCTTTCTATCTCCCCGGGGTGCTAGCTCCCTTGCAGAGATAACTTTGATGGCTGATATCCTCCCTTTGAATCAACTTTTGATTGTGCTTGGGAGGATGAAGAAGAAGGATGAAGAGAGGAAGAAGAACAAAGCCCCTGCAGCCTTCTTTCTTTTTCCTGCGTTGGAAGAAGGAAGGGAAGAGGATGAGGCCGCCAACACCTTGGACTCTTTCTCCCTTGCTTGCGGCTGAAGACCAAGAGGAGGAAGGGGCCACGGCACAAGGAGGAGGAAAGGAGGAATTAGCCCTAGGGTTTGGCCTTTTGGTCCTTATAAAGTCATATGAAGCTCCTAGCTTTTAGGAGCTTCATTATATTCCCTTTTAAGAACCAAGAGGAGGGGCACACGCCCCTCTTCTTTTCTCTTGGATTTCAGCCAAGCCCTCTTCCTAACCCCTCATCATGCACGCCCCCACTTGATCTAATCAAGTGGGGCGTGGGTCCTAACTCTAGGTGATTCAATCCTCTTCCAAAGAGGATTGGGTGCACTTGTTTCCCTTCAAATCCTAATCCAATTAGGATTCGTTTGAATCATGACTTAATTGAACCATTCAATCCCAATCAAATTAGGAGTCATCATTATTCATTAGATTAATAATTAATTAGGACTTAAGAAGTCCTAATCCAATTAGGACTTATTTAATTTTAGTCCTAATCCAATTAGGACTCTAATTTGAATCCAAAGTCCTAATCTGATTAGGACTCTAGGAATCCTACTCCAAGTAGGAATCCAATTTTAATTCAAAACTCCTAATCTAATTAGGATTGCTGGAATCCTACTCCAAGTAGAAATCCCAGTCCTACTCCAATTAGGATTTCCAGTCCTAATCCAATTAGGACTCTAGGAATCCTACTCGAAGTAGGATTTGTGTTTAAGTCCAATTAATTAATTCCATTGTACCTTCTTCAACTGAATATCAATCGAATTGATTATTTGTGATTTCTAATCACGATTCAACCATCGGATCGGTCAATACTTCTAGTGTGTGTGACCCCATAGGTTCTATTCTGACTGGTAGTGAGATATATTGTGATCTCTATCACAATATCATTGAAAACTCCTTTCAATGGATCGGAACGATTCCAACTCTACTCATTAGGGTTTATCGATCATCGAGATAATCTCTGTGAGTCCCACCATCCACCAGTGACACCTAGCAGCATGTAGTGGCTACCCAGTAGAATGGAATGATGAACCTCTAGGTGCAGTTATCATGTGATACAGTCCTACTATCGTGGATCCCTACAGGACGGAGGTCATGGACAACTCGTCAAACCCCATCGCCTGTCATATGTCAAGATTTATTCGACTTAAGTTCGAGAGCGGAGAACTCTTTCTCCACTGTGCAATCTGCCCCGGCCGAGGTCTTACGAACTCAGTCTTATAAATCTCATAGGATCTCTCCTTATCTATCAAGATCGATAGATTCCTTATAGGTGCATACCCTACTCCTACAGTGAACCTACTGCAGCCAATCAACATTGCATGGACCCATATGGCTAGAGACCATGTATGTGTGTAGTCAAACTACAATAACCTCACTGTGAGTAGCCGAAGCATCGCAGGTCAAAGGACCAGTCACACTACTGCAACATCAAGCAAGTCACTGACGAGTGGATAGACATCCAAGTGACTTCTTGTATTGGTCACGCTCAGTACCCTTGTTCTCTAACAAGCACCTGCACTATTACTTCAGTGTCCCTACACCGTGGACTCGAGTCTCGTCCATCCATAGGGAAAGTAATGTGTGCACTGATCTCATCGGATCGATCACCGTCCTCGTGATGATCCATCGATCAGGAGCGTTTAGAAATTAATCACTAATAATACATGGCTCAAATTCTCAACTCTTGAGAATATGCATCATCATCTTATTAATTCCTTGGACGATTCATAGACACAATAATAATATGAATAAAAAAGATGCCTTTTATTTATTCAATAATAATAAAGTCAAGTACAAATTATGTCCTAGAATTAATACTGTGTCAGCCAAAATTGGCTTCTAGGACATACATCTAACAAGTGGTGTCTTGATTATACTCCTTTTTAGTAGAGTATTGGGAGGGTGTATTATGGCATTATGCATGGCTTGGCAGTATCTACAGAACATCTATAGTCGATGGGGTTAGACATCGGCCTGTGTACACATAGTAGCCTTCTGGGTGGGCGGAACCCAGTCCCTTCCTAGGGGGGACACGACCCTAAGCGTAGGATCAGCCAGTCCTGCGACTTATATATCTGTTTGCCGCCGGGCATAGTAAGACCCCGCGAGGTGCAGTATGGCTTTCCGCGGATGTAGAATTTCTGCGAGGTACCGTTTAGTATACAGATGTGAGATGTTTCTATGGATTTTTGTTCGGGATACTGGCCAGCATTTATATTATTGTGTGGTGTCATATTCCTGCATATGCATGTGATAATAGGAAGTTGTTGTGGTTCGCCTGGGGCATAAGACCCACCTTCCGATAGCTGTCTTGTTGATGATTCAGCCTATTGACACTTGATTTATATGTTTCAGTACTATGACCTGTTAAGCATATTCATGTTATCATACATGCTTATTTGATTATTCTGTATATGCTCCAGATTAGTTGACTATGACAATAGTGATGTTGTGATGATTTACTCCATATTTCATATGTTGAGTTATGTGTATCCTGTTATTGATGACTACTCATATGCTCTTCAGATTTCTCCTCGAGCCATGATTATATCTTGTCTCATGTGCATAGTACTCTCTACTCCACTCACTGAGTATTCATATACTCACTCCCCAGTTTGGTGTTTTTGATTGCAGGGCAGGTGTTGTATAGAGAGGAGCAGGGTTAGAGATTGCCTGCTAGCTGTGCCGCTCCATAGTATAATGTAGATAGAGGTTTATACCTTTTGGTGTATTATAAACCTTCTATTGTATATAGTGTATAGTTACAGTCATAGATCCTGTTGTGGATATGGGTTGACCATGGAAGGATTGGGAAGTAGATATATATATATATATATACATATATGTGCAGATCAATTGTGTGCCTGTGATAATGTATTGCTATATATTGTCCAGGTTTATTATGTGACAGATTATGTGATTGTTGCTCTGACAAGTAGTGTTTTGGTATGTATTGAGATATCCTAATAGGTCAATATAGGAAAGGTGCTCATTTTGTGCATGCATCATGCCAAAATTTTTAGAATTTATTGATGATTGATAGGTAGTAGGGTTCTACGTGGTGGCTAGTGGCCTTATGCCTACCTGCACCCTAGGACCGTCGCGGCGGCCCGCCGGAATGGGGCGGGGGTCGTGACAAAACTTGGTATCAGAGCAAAGGTTAAGAAGAGTCCTGTCAGAGCAATAGGATGAGTCAGGATTAAGTATAGGATTATACTATGGAGCATAGAATTTTTCTATATATTATTTTATGAGTCATTTACAATTCAGTAAAATATATTTGGGGATGAGACTTAAGAGTTCTTTTTTTTTTGCTCTACTTGAGACATAAAACTTTATATCATTCAGTTTACAATTAAGATTTGTATTTTGATAGAAAGTCAATTAATAAATTCGGAGAATATTGATCAAAGTTGTGCAGCGAAAGTATAGTGGATCGAGTCAAATTTAAATTTGTCAAAAATATTGACTGCTACAGTAAAAGAGTGATATTCTAGATACCTGAAGAACTAGGGTTTTCTTTCAAATCGATGTACCCGTGTAATGTAATTCATCATTATATTTAATTTCTGCCCTGAAAGCTAGGAAGGCGTTAAGAAAGGAGTATAAGACTTATTTAGCTTGTGTAATGGATACCTGAAAGGAGACCAAATTGGAGGATATTCCAGTAATGAATGAATACTCTGATGCTTTTCAGAAGATCTTCCTGGTTTGCCAGTAGAGAGAGAGATTGAATTTGCAATTGATTTGATTCCCAATACCACACCAATCTTCAAAAAACCCCTTACAGAATAGCTCCAACTGAAATGAAATAATTAAAGGAACAGTTGCAAGATCTGCTTGATGAAAGCTTCATTTGATTTAGTGTGTCACCTTGGTAAGCTCTAGTATTGTTTGTAAAGAAAAAAGATGGAAGTTTGAGGTTATGTATTGGTTATCGAGGATAGGACAAGGTAACAATGAAGAACAAATACCTTCGGCCCCGGATTGATGAATCTTGTAAAGTGTATACGGATCATAAGAGTTTAAAATACCTTTTTACCCAGGAGGAACTCAATATGAGATAGAGAAGATGATTGGAATTGATAAAAAATTATGCCTTGTCTGAAAGTAAATCTTAGGTTCTTCGGTGTTAAGCATGTTGATTTTTTTTTTTTTTTAAAACCATGGCTGAACCTGATCGGGTTGCCTACGTACCCCTTCATAAGGGAAATCAAGCCATACGTTGTTCTTTTTAAGTTTCAAAAACGCAGCGAAAAAACCGAATCAAACAATTTAATTCATGCATGCTTACAAGATAAATCTAGAAATCAGCACCTTAAGAATACATAGGATTATGCCGGAATCGTTTAAACAATTATGCTAAAACTTTCATGTATGATTAACTATCAGATCTGAAATTTAAGAACTCTATTCCAATTAATCTCCGAATATCCATTGAATGGATTCTGGAGATATCTTCGTGAGGAGCCCCAAAAGAGGGTAAAACCTTGGGGAATCGGACCTAGATCTTGATACCATAATAAATGATTAATACTAGATTAATACCTTTTATGATGGATGAAAGTTGTGGATCTGATCCTTGACTTCGCAGCCACATACACGAATGGCCTCTATGAGAAGTACACGCGAAGTTCCTGAAGAGATCCAATCCTGCGGAAGTGCTAGTTTGCGCAGAATTTCTTGAGGCTGAAATTTGATCTTCCCAACGCTATCAACTTTTGAACCGCCTTCTTGGAAGAACTTGGAGGAAAGGTTTGGAGGGATTGAAGAGGACTTAGATCTGATCTAAAGACTCTTATCAGGGACCCCTAACACTAATGGCGCGATGGATTTAGAGGAGGAAGAAGTCAGCTAGATTGAATGCAGAATTTTTCCATGCATGAACTAGGGTTCCTCTCTTTTCTTTTCCCTTTTTTTCTTCTTTTTCTCTCTTTTTTTCTTGAATTCGACCACCAGCTGATGGAGGTCCTTTTAATGTTGCTATCCCCTCTAACTTCATGCCAACCATCCCATATTTGTGGAGGATTTTGTGGGGTTTTGAATTTTTGAATTCAAAATTCAAGTTCATGTGCCATTACATGATGAAGCTTGATCTAATCTAAACCATTCATCATGTTGCCACTTCCCTCTTTCAATTTCGAAATTCCCATGCCCCCAATCAGATTAGAGGGTCACGTGGTGATTTTGTGGTGATTAAATTCGAAATTCAACCTTAATTAGAAGTGAGATAAAGATAAGGATGACATATGTCATGAAGAGAGAGAATTTGATCTTATCCAATTCTTTTCATGAATTTATCTCTCCATTTCGACCCATCTAATGATGAAAGAGGTTCCTGATGTTGCCAAGTGTCCCATGGCACCATTAAATAAATTAAATTAATTTTTAATCATATTAAAAATTAATTTATGTCGCCATGCATGGATATGTGATAAGTGGATTTCAAGATCCGAACAGTTTCAGATCAAACCCATTTAATTTAATTAAATCCTAACAATTAGAATGATCCAATTACCATGGGTTGAACCTAATCCAATTAGGTCAATCTCTAATTAAGCATAAATTTAATCTAATTTAATTTGGTCAACCTAAATTCTCTTGATTCAGACCTAATCCAATCAGGTCAAAAATCCTGATTGAGCCCAGAATTGAATCTAATTCAATTTGGCTCATCCTTAGTCTAATTACTCAATCCAATTGAGTTCATTAGCAATCAAATTACTAATTAATCCTCCGATAATTACTTTAATTATTTTATAAGATAATTTGCCAATGGAATTGACCAAATTACCTCTGAATGATTCTTAATCATTCATCAGCCTTCTTGATCAATCAGGAATCTTCTATGCGTGTGACCTCATAGGTTCGAACCTAAGCCGGTAGTATAGGAACGACTTCCTACACTAATCGATGTGACCATCTAGCAATGGTACCCGACGTCCGGATTGTTGGGAACCCGCCCATGCCGCTGATATTTCAAAAAATTCAGATGGCAGCGGAATCGGCATAAGCGGGATCGACGTTCATCGCGATGAACATCGTTTCATGAACCGTTCGTAGATGGGCAAGAATTAAAAACTTTTAAAACATTCAGAAGATTAGATCTTCACCTTGTGCGGGTAGATGATCACCGCAAACTGAAGTTCATGGTCTAGGATGAAGGTTCGCTTGAAGCCGTTCAAGTGTCCGGCCTCTACGGGTATCCACACGAAGCAGTGATCCGATCAAAGCTCTCTTGTCTTCCCGGGGTGCTAGATCCCTTGCAAAGACTTCTTTTGATGGCTGATTTTCTCTCTTTCAATCAACCCTTGATTGTGCTTGAGAGGAGGAAGAAGAAGGATGAAGATGGGAAGAAGATCAAAGCCCCTGCAGCCTTCTTTCTATCTTCCTGCGTTGGATGGAGGAAGAGAGGAGAAGGAGGCCGCCACCCTTTCTTTTGCTTTTTCTCTTGCTTGCGGCTGAAACAAGGGAGGATGAGGGATGGCCACGGCTTGGAGGAGGAGAAAATCAAGTCTAGGGCGCCGGCCCCTTGCTCCCCTTTTTAAAGCCATCTAGGGCTCCTACAATCTAGGAGCCCTAGAGTAATTTCCTAAGAGGGGGCGCCGGCCCCCTCTCTTCTCCCTTCTCCACATGGAAAAGGGAGGGGCATATTCCCCTCCTCATGGTAAACCCTAATCCACATTAAGTAGGGTTTGAAATGCCCCTCATGTGGTCAAGCC
Organism: Phoenix dactylifera; assembly: GCF_009389715.1. Classification (NCBI taxonomy): domain Eukaryota; kingdom Viridiplantae; phylum Streptophyta; class Magnoliopsida; order Arecales; family Arecaceae; genus Phoenix; species Phoenix dactylifera. The sequence continues at coordinate 30,077 of NW_024069560.1, forward strand.
CTAATCCAATTAGGCTTAGTCCAAGGGTGAACCAATTAGGATCCAATCTAGGTAAGTCCTAATCCAATTAGAACTTAAATCAATTTTGACTCAATTGAACTCTTCAATCCTAATCCAATTAGGAGTCTTATTGATGTTAGATGTATGCCCTAGAAGCCAATTTGGCTGACACATTGTTGATTCTAGGGACATAATTTTGTACTTGACTGTTTATTATTGAATAAATAAAAGGCATCTTTTCATTCATATTATTTATGTGTCTATGAATCGTCCAAGGAATTAATAAGATGATGATACATATTCTCAAGAGTTGAGAATTTGAGCCATGTATCATTGGTGATTAATTTCTAAATGCTCCTGATCAATGGATCATCACGAGGACGGTGATCGATCCGATCAGTGCACAGATCACTTTCCTTCTGGATGGACGAGACTTGAGTCCACAGTGTAGGGACACTGAAGTGATAGTGCAGGTGCTTGTTAGAGAACAAGGGTACTGAGCGTGACCAAGACAAGAAGTCACTTGGATGTCTATCCACTCGTCAGTGACTTGCTTGATGTTGCAGTAGTGTGACTGGTCCTTTAACCTGCGGTGCTTCGGCTACTCACAGTAAGGTTATTGTAGTTTGACTGCACACATACATGGTCTCTAGCCATTATGGGTCCATGCAGTGTAGATTGGCTGCAGTAAGTTCACTGTAGGAGTAGGGTATGCACCTATAAGGAATCTATCGACCTTGATAGAAGAGGAGTGATCCTATGTGATTTGTTAGACTGAGTTCTAAGACCTTGGCCAGGGTAGTAATATAAAGTGGAAAAAGAGTTTTCCACTATCGAACTCGAGTCAAATAAATTTTGACATATGACAGACGATGGGGTTTGACGAGTTGTCCATGACCTCCGTCCTGTAGGGATCCACGATAGTAGGACTGTATCACACGTTAACTGCACCTAGAGGGTTCATCATTCTATTCTGCTGGGTAGCCACTACATGCTGCTAGGTGTCACTGGTGGATGGTGGGACTCATAGGGATTATCTTGATGATCGATAAACCCTAATGAGTTGAGTTGGAATCGTTCCAACCCATTGAAAGGAGTTTCAATGATATTGAGATAGAGATCACAATATATCTCACTACCAGTCAGAGTAGAACCTATGGGGTCACACACACTAGAAGTATTGACCGATCCGGATGGTTGAATAGTGATTATGAATCACGAGTAATCAATTCGATTGATATTCGGTTGAAGAAGGAACAAAGGGAATTAATTAATTGGACTTAAACACAAATTCTTACTTCGGGTAGGATTCCTAGAGTCCTAATGAATTAGACTGGGAATCCTAGTTGGAGTAGGACTGGGATTCCTACTTGGAATAGGATTCCTACAATCCTAATGAGATTAGAAATTTTGAATTAAAATTGGATTCCTACTTGGAGTAGGATTCCTAGAAATCCTAATTGGATTAGGACTTCGGATCAAATAGAGTCCTATTGGATTAGGACTAAATTAAATACATCCTAATTGGATTAGGATTCTTAAGTCTAAATTAATTATTAATCTAATGAATCAACATGACTCCTAATGGATTAGGATTGAAGAGTTCAATTGAGTCATGGTTCATTCAAGTTCTAATAGGATTAGGACTAGCATGGATTGAACCCAATTGATTTCATGATTTGGTTAAAGCCTAATAGGATTAGGACTTAGCCATAAGAGGGACACCTAATCCTCCTTAGAGGAGGATTAGGGCATCACAAGAAGGAGGGATCACGCCCCTCCTCCTCTCCTTGTGTGCGGCATGAAGAGAGGGGCCGGCGCCCCCTTCTTATGGGAATTAAACTCTAGGGCTCCTAGATTGTAGGAGCCCTAGATGGCTATAAAAGAGGAGGTAAGGGGCCGGCGCCCTAATGCACTTGAAGCCCTCCTCTTGCTGCCGCCACCCTCCCCTCTCCTCCCTTGGTTCAACCGCAAGCAAGTTCAAGGGAAGAAGAGCTTGGCGACATCCCTTCTTCCTCCTCTTGGCTTCAACGCATGAGAAAAGAAGAAGGCTGCGAAGGGCTTTGATCTTCTTCCTCTTCTTCATCCTTCTTCTTCCTCCTCTCAAGTACAATCAAGAGTTGATTGAAAGAGAGGAGATCAGCCATCAAAATAAGGTCTTTGCAAGGAGCTAGCACCCCGGGAAGACAAGAAAGATTTGATCGGTCCTCTACTTCGTGTGGATACCCGTAGAGGCCGGACGTTTGAACGGCTTCAAGCGAACCCTCTTCCGAAAACCACGAATTCAGATTGCGGTGATCAATCTACCCGCGCAAGGTGAAGATCTGATCTTCCTAATGGTTTTAAAAAGTTTTAATTCTTACCTAATTACGAAAGGTCTCGAAACAACGTTCATGCGATGAACGTTGATCCCGCACATGCCCCCTTTCCGCTGCCATCTGATTTTTGTTTTGAAATATCAGCGGCATGGGCGGGTTCCCAAACAGTGGTGTCAGAGCCTAGGCTTCGTAGATTAAGGTAAGAATTAAATATCTAAAGGCTTATTAGATCTGAAAATTGAATGATCATGCATGCTGAAAATTTCTGCATGCAGATTTTTTCAGGGGTGCTGATTTTTGCATGCTGATTTTTATGTGATAAAATGATGATTCTAATTGCATTGTTAATGAGATTACAAAGTTTAGAATCATGATTAGCATGATCAGCAACCTATGTCATGACATAATCAGTTAGTTTTCAGATCTGAAAATTATAATTGTTGCATATGGTGATGATAGGATTCAACCCTTTTGGTATCAAATGTAATGACCTGCGATGTGATCTGCAATGTCATGTAATTTTTCAGATGCTTGCATTGCATCTTATTTGATGTTTTGAGAGGGCCTGGCGTGCCTCCTAAAAGGAGATGTAATTTATTTTTATTTTTATTTTACATCTGGTTGTATTTCTGTGATGGATGTACGTCAATGATCAAGTCGAAGACGAATGCATGAGATGGAACAGGGGTCTAAGCAGTTGATGGCGATTGGGATCAAGAGTTGGTCAAGGATCGAATCAAGGAGGCTTGGAACCAATTCAAGAGTTGAAGACCAGTTGATCGATTGACGTGCATGTGCTTGTAGTACGACCTAACTAGAATCCATGATCATCACCTATTTAAAGTTTAGCTTTAATTTGATTGCTGCGATTATAACTGCCTGTGATGTGCCGTTTGCATGTGATGTGAATGCGAGTCGGGTAGATAGGTTACATGTGATGTAGCAAACCCAATTGAGACCTAAATCAAAACCTCCTCAATCAAGTCGAGAGTGAACCGACATGAGCAAGTCATATTAGATTAATTGATCTAATTGGTGGTCTAGGAAAGCATGAAAGGTGGTTACTTAATTAGGACCTTACTCTCTGAGTAAGGGGAGCCTCCCACCTGCTTACCTGGCCAATTGTTCGATTACCTCTTATGAAGGGCTCAAGTTGCAAACACTAAGACCTGATTAACCAATATTAAGTCAATAGGTTTCCACTGTAGTAGAGCTGCTTAAGGCCTTTCTGATGTTGATTTGTCGGCTGGACACAGTGGTCAAGTTGCATCGGGGGGCTGGACCTCTCTATAGACATGAGATGTTGTAGGGTAAAGGTGGGGGTTGGGCACCAATAACTGTTAGGTGAGGACCCAATGACGACTTTATTCCTACGGTTATACGGTGGGTCTGACTTAACTAAGCGATGGGACCAATAACTATTAGGTGAGGTTTTCATGGCTTAGAGACCAAGTTACACTGCAACATGCTTGAGAAGCATTGTACAAGAGTTGTACACTCATCCATCTATGTGTCACCAATAACTGTTAGGTGAGGTGGCATGTAAATCGGTGGGACCGCAGTACCCACTAGAAACCCTAGTCGTGTGGGATTTCCGTTTCCCTACCAGGAGAGTGTGAGGGATTCGAAAAATAGTGGGAGTTACATTTGTTCTAAAAGACCTTAGAACAGATTAGGATCAAGTACAAAAGTCTAACTAGAATCTTTACTCTCTGCAGATACGAATGTCAGCTTCAAATCCTTTTGACCCGTTTCTTGAGACCAACCGACTGACCAGAACCAATTACAGAAGACTGGCTTAGAAATCTCAAAATTATTTTGGACTGTGAGAAGAATAGGCTACATACTCGATTCAGATATCCCCACACTACCAACACGTCCTACTGATGTTCAGCGTGAGATGCATAAAAAGTGGTTGGATGATGACATTAGAGTAAAATGCTATATGATGGCATCCATGTCTAATAGAACTCCAATGCCAACATGAAAATATGAAGACTGCTAGGGACATACTGACACACCTGCAAGAGTTGTATGGTGAGCAGAGTCGCACAGCTCGTTTTGAAGTGTCCAAGAGGCTCTTCAAGACAAAGATGCGCGAAGGGCAGTTTGTCCATGATCACGGTCTGACTATGATCAAGGATCTAGAGGAGCTTGAGAAGCTCGGTATGGACATGCACAAGGAATTACAAGTGGATTTGATCCTACAGTCACTTCCTGATTCATTTGGTCAGTTTATAGTAAACTACCCACATGAATAAGATTGAATGCACTAAGACTGAACTAAATCAACATGTTGGTAACTGCTGAGGGAGCCTTGAAAGGTTCAAGGGACAATGTCCTTGCTGGCTGAGTTGACTTTCTGGGTTCCAAGAGAAAGTCTACTTGGAAGAAAAAGAAGCCTGCTAAGAAGCAGAAGAAAGACAAGAAGCCAAAGAAGGAAGTTCAAAAGAAAAAGGGCTAACGACAAAGGAAAATGTTTCCACTGCAATGTCGAAGGCCACTGGAAGAGAAACTGTCCTTTCATACCTCGAGAGCCTGAAAGAACAAGAAAGGTGACACACCTTCAGAAGGTATTAGACTTGCTCATAATTGAAACTAATCTAACGGTTTCTTCTACTTCTAGTTGGGTTATAGATTCTGGTTCTAGTGCTCATTTGTGCACTACCATGCAGGGTCTAAAGGAAAGTAGAAGGCTGGCGGAAGGTGCGGTAACCCTTCGGGTTGGCAACGGGGCAAAAGTTGCTGCTGTGGCTGTGGGCACCTACCATCTGCGACTACCGTCTGGATTTAGTTTAATACTTAGAGACTGCTATTATGTACCTGTTGCTAGCAGAAATTTGATTTCTGTTTCATGTCTAGCACAGGAAGGTCATGTTTTTACATTTGACAAAGACTGCTGTTCTATTTATTTAAGAAATAAAATAGTCGCACGTGGTTTCATGATTGACAGTCTCTATCATTTACATATGGATGTATCTGTGAATGTTACCGAGCAAGATGTGAGTGCCAAAGGATCCAAAAGATCCAGAGATGAGATAAACCAAAGATATTTGTGGCACCTCAGACTTGGCCATATTGGAGAGGATAGAATGAACAAAATGGATAAAGATGGGCTTTTAGGCTCATTGACTTCCGAGTCATATCCAGTTTGCGAGTCCTGTCTTCAAGGAAAAATGGCTAGACTGCCCTTTGTAGGACATGGGGAGAGGACCACTGAAATACTTACCCTAGTACATACAGATGTATGTGGCCCATTCGATGTGCTAGCCAGGGGACGTTATTCTTACTTCATTACCTTTACCGATGATTATTCACGGTATGGGTATGTGTATCTTATGAGACACAAGTCTGAATCTTTTGAAAAGTTCAAAGAGTTCAAGAATGAAGTAGAAAAACAAACTGGAAAACCTCTTAAGGCTCTTCGATCAGATCGAGGAGGAGAATACCTTAGTGGGGAATTCCGGGACTATCTCAAAGAAAACGGCATAGTCTCACAATGGACACCTCCGGGTACACCTCAACTCAACGGGGTGTCAGAGAGGAGGAATCGGACCCTATTGGATATGGTCAGGTCCATGATGAGCTTCACTGATTTACCTATGTTCCTTTGGGGAGATGCCTTACTCACAGCGATTTATTTATTGAATAGAGTTCCCTCTAAATCCGTTCCTACCACACCGTATGAGATATGGCATGGTAAGAAACCAAGTCTGGGTCATCTCAAGATTTGGGGATGTCCGGCCCACGTCAAGAGACTACAGGCGGACAAGTTAGAGGCTAGGACCATAAGTGCTCGTTTTATAGGATATCCTAAAGAGTCATTAGGATACAATTTTTACGTCTCAGAGGATCACAATGTGTTTGTGAGCCGTCATGCCATCTTCTTGGAAAATCAGTTTATCCTTGATAGAGGCAGTGGGAGGAAAATTGAGCTTGAAGAGAAAGTCTCTGAAAAGCAACGAGTCATGGATCCTATAGAACCCATTCATAAGAGCCAGTACACGATGTCCCTCGACCACCTCGTAGATCTAGTAGGGTCTCCCATCCTCCCGATAGATACTTAGGTATACTAGAAGAGGATACCGAGGAAATGTTCCTAGTGGGAGATAGGGATCACATACAGGATCCCAAAACCTACAACGAGGCGATATCTGATATCGATTCCGAGAAATGGCTGGAAGCTATGAAGTCAGAGTTAGACTCCATGCATTCCAACCAAGTCTGGACCTTAGTAGACCACCAGAAGGTATTGTACCTATTGGATGCAAATGGATCTACAAAAGGAAGATAGGTTCGGATGGAGAGGTAGAGACCTATAAGGCAAGGCTTGTGGCGAAAGGGTATAGTCAGCGCGAAGGCATTGACTATCAGGAGACCTTTTCACCTGTAGCCATGCTAAAATCCATCCGAACATTGCTTGCCATTGCAGCATTTCATGATTATGAAATCTGGCAGATGGATGTGAAAACTGCTTTCCTGAATGGATATCTTGATGAAGATATCTATATGGAACAGCCTTTGGGTTTCACTTCCAGTGATGGAGATCACAAGGTCTGCAAGCTGCAAAGGTCCATCTATGGACTAAAGCAAGCATCTCGGAGTTGGAACACTCGTTTCGATGACGCAATCAAAACGTTTGATTTCATCAAAAACGAAGAGGAACCGTGTGTTTAAAAAGGTTAGTGGGAGTGCTGTCGTTTTTCTCGTACTGTACGTAGATGACATTCTCCTGATTGGGAATGATATTCCCATGCTAACCTCGGTCAAGGTCTGGTTGTCAAAAGAATTCTCCATGAAAGACCTTGGGGAAGCATCCTATATTTTGGGAATAAAGGTCTATAGAGATAGATCTAAAAGGATGCTTGGCCTTTCACAGAAGTACATAGAGGAGGTGCTGAAGAGGTTCAGCATGGAAAACTCCAAGAGGGGTCTCTTACCCCTAAGGCATGGAATTCATCTCTCCAAGAAGATGTGCCCCAACACATCTGAAGAGATTCAACGCATGAGCAAGATTCCTTATGCATCGGCAATAGGAAGCCTCATGTATGCCATGCTATGTACACGACCTGATATAGCTCTTGCTGTGAGTGTCACAAGCAGATATCAGTCGAATCCAGGTGAAGAACACTGGACAGCTGTGAAGAATATTCTTAAGTACTTGAGAAGAACTAAAGATTTATTCTTGGTTTTTGGAGGATCATCAGAGTTAAAGGTAGAAGGGTACACAGATTCAGACTTCATGACTGATGTCGATGACAGGAAGTCAACATCTGGATATGTGTTCTTGTGCAATGGTGGTACGGTGAATTGGAAGAGTTCTAAACAACCGATCATTGCTGATTCTACTATGGAAGCTGAATACATCGCCGCCTCTGAAGCTGCTAAGGAAGGCTTCTGGTTCAAGAATTCAT